>NC_056733.1:1473901344-1474201344 GCF_019279795.1 Protopterus annectens | reverse complement strand
CCTGGTTTAAGGACACTCTGGATACCACCTTAGGCATAAATGTAGGACTTGTTCTCATGGACACTCTATCTTGATGGAAGATCAGGAAGGGTTGCACTGCCATTAATGCCTGTAGTTCAGAAACCCTTCTTGCTGAGGTGATTGCCAGCAGGAAAGCAGTCTTCCAGGATAAGTATTGTAATTCTGCTGTTGCTGCTGGTTCGAAAGGAGGAAGTGTCAACTTTTCTAGCACAAAGTTCAAGTCCCATGTTGGCAATGGTGGTTTCCTAGGAGGTTTTACATTTTTAATTCCTCTCAGAAACTGCCTGAGTAGAGGATGTGAGAAGACAGGAGGATCCAAGCTGTATTCTGCCGAAATAGCTGATGCATGTATCTTGATGGAAGAGTAGGACAGGCCTGTATGGAAGAGCTCTGCCAAGTACTCCAGGATGTTGGCTATGTTTACCAGTGACACATCCTTTCCCTTTGCAGTACTCCAAATGAGATATCTTTTCCATTTTGCTGCATAATTCTTTCTTGTTGAAGATCTGCGAGCCTCAAGGATAATGTCTTTAACCCTTTGGGATAAATTTGGGTTAATTGCTCTTATGTAATGTTCCAGGCAGTCAGCTGCAGAGTTTTCAGGTTTGGATGCAGGATGTTGTAGTTGTTCTGTGTTAACAGCAATGGAATCAGGGGTAGTGTCCACATTTGTTCCCGAGACATGCTCCTCAGTAAGGGGTACCAATGTTGTCACATGCTCCTCAGTAAGGGGTACCAATGTTGTCTTGGCCAGTCTGGAGCTATCAGAATGATCCTTGGACGTTCCTCTTTGATCTTCAATAGCACCTTGTGCATCAAAGGAAGTGGAGGGAATGCATATGCTGTCAGGTTTTTCCAACTGAAAGATAGGGAGTCCACCTTCCAAGCAAGTGGGTGGTACGTCCTTGTGCAGAATTTCTTTAGCTGGTGATTGAGTGGGGATGCAAATAAGTCTATTTGTGGTAGTCCCCATTTTCTTGTGATGGTTTTGAAGATGTCCGGGTGCAGCATCCATTCGTGGGCATCCGTGGTAGTTCTGCTTAATATGTCTGCTAGAATGTTTTCTTTTCCCGGTACAAAAATTGCTTGTAACTGAATGTTGTAGCTCAGAGCCACATTCCATAGGTCCAGTGCCATCCGGCATAGAGGGTATGAATGTGTGCCTCCCTGTTTGTTGATGTACCACATAACTGTGGTGTTGTCTGTCCTTATCATCAACTGCCCTTCTTGGAGAAATGCTCTGAATGCCTGGATTGCCAATTTTACTGCCAGCATTTCCTTTAGATTTATGTGCAGGTGCAGCTGATCTTGAGTCCATAAGCCTTGTATGCACTTGTCCAGCATGTGGGCCCCCCAACCGAGGTCTGAGGCGTCCGTTGTGATGGTTTGGCTTGGTTGAATGTTGTAGAAGGGCAGTCCTGTGTTTAATTGACAGGCCTGAGCCCACCATAGGAACTCTTGCTTCAGGCATGGTATTAGTGGAATTTTGGTTTCTAGGCTGTGTTTGTGTTGAGACCATAAATTCTTCAGATACCACTGTAGCTTTCTCATATGCAGCCTGGCATGAGGGACCAGAATTATGCAGGATGCCATGAAGCCCAGGGCTTGCAGCACTTTTCTTGCTGTTAGATGGTTCTGTTTTGTTAATGCCAAGAAGTAGAGAGGAAGTTGTTCTTGCTTTTCTACAGTTAGGAATGCCATTTGCTTTGATGTGTCCAGCTCTGCACCCAAAAAGGTTATTCTTTGGGATGGTATCAGCCTTGACTTTTTTATATTGACTGTATATCCCAGGGCTTGCAGCAAGTAAATGACTCTTTGTAAGTCTTCTGTTAGCTTGTTTTTGTTGTCCGCTTGTATCAGGCAGTCGTCCAGGTAGGGATAAATTTGGATTCCTGAAGTCTGCAATGAGCGATTACTGATGCCAGGCATTTCGTGAACACTCTGGGCAGTAGATAAGCCAAAGGGCAATGCTGAGAATTGATAATGCTCTGACCCTGCAAGAAATCTGAGGTATCTTCTGCAATTTGGTCGTATGGGGACGTGCAGGTATGCCTCCTTGAGATCTAGAGTTACCAGCCAAGACTCCTTGCCCAGCATGGGAAGAAGCTGCTGTAGAGTCAGCATTTTGAATTTTGGAACAATGAGGAATGTGTTTAAAGCGGACAGGTCGAGAATAGGCCTCCATTTTTTCTCTTTTCTTGGTACCAGGAAGAGTCTGGAGTAAAATCCTTTCCTTGTTCCATAGATGGTACCTTTTCCACAGCTCTCATTCTTAGTAATTGAGCTATTTGTTTTAGAGCTTCTGCCTTTTGATTTGGTGGTAGGTTTGGCATTCCTCTTTTTCCTGGTAGAGTATGGAAATGAAACCTGTAACCTTGGTCTATAGTTTGCAAAATCCACTTGTCCCTTGTGATGCAATGCCAGTTCTTTGAAAATAAGGCTAGCTTTCCGCCTAAGGGTGCTTCTAGTTGTTCCCTGGTAGGCGGTGCCAGAGCCAAGTCACTGTGATTGTCCTGTTGCAGTGGTGGTGGCTGCGTCTGTGCCTCGCTGGTTGTTGCCCTGCCACTGGCGTCCCCTGTAGGCACCCCTGGATTGATTTCTGCCTCTTGAACGCCTATTCCTGCCTCTCTGTGCTTTAGAGGAGTCTGGGAAGGACCAATTTTTGGAGGGCCAGTTCCTGCTAAACCTTGGAGGTTGGACCTGTAAGAAGTCTTTCACTGTTTGTACAGATTTTGCCTTGTCTTCCATTTTCTTCAGTACCTGCTGTGCAGGGGAACCAAATAAATTGACCTTGTCCATGGGAGCATCTAATAGTTTTGATTTGACATGGTCCGGCAAGGCCTGTTCTTTCAACCATGCATGCCTTCTGATAACTTTGCCAGTCATGGCTGATCTAAAGGAAGCCTCCAGTGCATCATAGCCGCATTTTAAAGAATGGTTACTAACTTGCTGAATGTTATGTACCATTTCCTGAACATATTTCTTATCTATAGGTTCATCAGAAGACAGTTTTTTAGTTAACTGATCAAGCATAAACTCCTAATATTGGATCATATGAAATTGACAGTTCAAGGCCCTAGCTGACAGAGTAGCAGAGGTGTATACTTTTTTACCCCATCTCTCTAAGGACCTTGATTCCCTTTCAGAGGGAAGGGGATTTTTAGCAGAGGTAGATGCTACTGCCTTAGGCCCCTGGGAGATAGTCTCGGGATCTGCAAAAGGAGCCTTGTATAAATGGTGATGTGTGTCCGGGACCCTGTAGAACCTATCGGGCTTAGCAGGGGCTGGAGGTAATGAATCAGGAGCAGTACAAGCATCGTTAAATGCATCATCTACAACAGAAAGAACTGGAGGTATAGCTAAAGGCCTATGTTGTGGTAAATGTAAAAAGGTTCTAAGCCTTTTCCTGGAGTCTGAGAAATCTTGGCCCTGCCACTGAAATTGTTCCCTCATGGCATGTAAGGTTTCCCCAAAGGAAAATTCCTCAGGTGGAGAGGCAGAAGGGATCGACTCTTCAGCATCAGAGTCTTCGTAAGGAGAATAAGGAGCTTCTGGAGGGTCTGTATTGTCTGAATCAGAGGAATCATCCATGGACACTGGCTCAGGGGGCTCTGCTCTAGGTCTCTTCTCTGGAGGCGGATGAGAGGCCCTGTCTGGATGAGGTTGGGATCCCCTAATCAAAGAAATGAGATCCTCTGCCAGAGAAAGCATTTGTGAACTGGAGCTGGGCCTGTGAGAGGGGGGCTTAACAGGCACAGTCCTAGTAGCCTTAGCTGCTTTAGCCCTGGCAAAAGCCTTAATGGACATGGCTGCAGGAGGCCTAGCAGCTCCACGTGCAGGGGTAGATATATCCAAGGGAATAGTGTCTGATAATTCCTGAGAAACCACAACTGCAGGTTGGATTTCAGAAGCCGATTCTGCCAGGTTAGAAGAGGCCTCGGTAGAAGGCATGGTTTCGGCTGAAGAAAGAACCGCTTGCTCGGTTTTGGCCGAAACCGAGACACTCGCGGTTTGCTTAACCGCGGTTTCGGCTGAAACCGCGGACCGCGAGTGTCGGTCCTTTTCTTTGCGTTTTTTGGATATTTGTGTAGTCGGAGGATCCGACGGCATAATATAAGCAAAATCAGAGCCGAAAAACTGCTCAGCAAACTCCGACTGACGTCTAAGCGTCCGTCGGTTAAAAGAAGCACAGGCTAGACAAGCTGCTACGTCGTGGTCTGGGCCTAAACAAGGTAAGCAGTAAGAGTGGAAATCTTTATGAGGTATTTGTTTCCCACAAGTTAAACAGTTATTCACTTTTTCTGACATCGGCTGAGGCAAGAAAGAGTCCCCAACGGGTACTTAGCTTTAGAAGTCTTCGAAGTAGTATTCGGTAGTAGTAATCTCTGGATCTGACCGACCGGCACTTGCGAACAGCTTCTGCTTCGGGTGCCACGCGGCAAGAAAGACTGAGGAAAATGGCGTCGGCTGATGCCTTTATACCCGAAGAACTGCAGCTATGATGTCGGGTGAAGTGCGACACCAGCCGAAGCCGGACCCAGACTTTGGAATCCGGCCGACCGAAGGGCTGCCTGACGACAGGACAACCCATTTGTAAGGACTGCAGATGCATCCTTGAAGGACATCTGTGGTATTGTCCATCTTTATTAATAGTTGCCCTGGATGTATTAGGTCCTTGAAAGCTGTCAGGGCATTATGTACAGCTAGCATCTCTTTTTAATTGATGTGAAGATGCATTTGTTCCTTGGGCCACATGTCCTGAATACATTTTCCTGCCATATGTGCCCCCCAGGCATAATCCGATGCATCCATTGTTATTGTCTGCCTGGCTGTGGGTAAGGTGAAAGGCTGTCCCTTGTTGTGGTGACAGGCCTAGGACCACCATCAAAACTCCTGTTGTGGGCAGGGAATTAAAGTTATGATTGCCTCCAGGCTGTGACAATGCTGAGTCCAAACACTTTTTAGATACCATTGTAGTTTCCTCATATGCAGATTTGCATATGGAATTAGTAGAATTCCGGATGTCATGAAGCCCAGGGCTTGCAGAATTTTTCTTGCAGGGAGCTGGGTTTTTGTTGCCATCATTTGAAAGTAATGAGTCAGTTGCCTTTGCTTGTCTGGCGTGAGATAAGCCATCTGGGCAGTTGTATTTAAGCTTGCACCCAGGAATATTATCTCTTGAGAGGGCGCTAGCTTTGATTTCTTTTCGTTTACTGTGTACCCTAGGCAAATTAGCAATCCTTTTACAAACGCCAGATGCTTTAGAAGAATGCCCTTGCTCTCTGCTTGAATAAGGCAGTCGTCCAAGTAGGGATATATTTGAATTCCTTTTTGTCTGAAAAATGCAATTACTGGTGCCAGGCATTTTGGAAGACCCTGGGCGCAGTAGATAAGCCAAAGGACAGTGCAGAGAATTGGTAATGCATTGAGCCTGCTATGAATCTGAGATATCTTCTGCAAGATTGTCTGATTGGGACATGCAGGTATGCCTCCTTGAGGTCCAAAGTAACTAGCCAAGCCTTCTTGCCCAGCATGGGCAGAAGTTGTTGTAGTGTTAACATTTTGAATTTTGGAACATCCAGGAAAGTATTTAGGATTGACAGGTCCAGTATTGGTCTCCAGGCTTTGTCCTTTCTGGGTACTAAGAAAAGTCTTGAGTAAAATCCTTGTCCCTGTTCTTGCTGTGGAACTTTTTGACTAGCTTCCATGTCCATAAGAGCAACAATCTGTTTTTGTGCCTCTGCCCATTGGTTTTGTGGCAGGTCTGGCATAACTTTTGGTTTTGGAAGCGTGTGAAAGTGGAACCTGTAACCCTGAGAAACAATATTCAGCACCCATTGGTCCTGGGTGATCATGTACAAATTTTTTGAGAAAAGTGCTAGCTTTCCCCCTGGGGGTTCTGTCAAAAGGTAAGTGCTTGGCATTTGCAGAGGGAAGTCATTGGGACTGTTTCCTATAAGGTTGTAATTTGTCTTTCCCTCCTTTGGGGGCTGAAGCACCCCATTGTTTAGGTCTGTAGGAGCCTTGGGGCTGAGATCTGCCTCTTGGGCGTCTGTATCTGCCTCTTTGTGGCCTGTCTGACACTGGAAAGGACCAATTTTTTGAAGGCCAGTTTCTGCTAAATCTAGGTGGTTGAACCTGAAATAAATCTTTCACTGTCTGCATTGACTTTGCTTTATCCTCCATTTCCTTTAACACCTCTTCTGCCTTAACACCAAACAAAGTATCATGCTGTAATGGAGCATCCAATAATTTTACTTTAACATGGTCAGGTAAACTTTGTTCTTTCAACCAAGCATGCCTTCAAACAACAGAGCCTGTAACTGTGGCTCTACAAGAAGCCTCTAATGAATCAAAACCACATTGCACAGTATGCTTTCCCACTTGTTCAACTGCATGCAATAAATCCTGCATTTCCTTACTGTCAGGACTTTCTGTATTTGAAAACATTTTCTGTTTTAACAATGACATGAGGTACTGCTGATATTTAAGCATGTGAAACTGACAGTTTAAAGCTCTTACAGCTAAAGTAGCAGAAGTGTAAACTTTTTCCCCCATCTGTCCAGAGCTCTGGAATCCCTATCCGAGGGGACAGGATTTTTAGCAGTGGAAGCCTTAACCCCTTTAGGACCCTGAGAAATTGTTTCTGGGTCTGCAGCAGGGTTTTTGTAAAGAAATTTATGAGAGTCAAGGACCCTGTAGTACCTGTCTGGCTTGACTGGTGCAGGGGGTAAAGAATCAGGAGACAGACTGGATGCAAAAAAACATCAACAACAATATCAAGCACAGGGGGGATAGCCAGGGGCCTGTGCTGAGGCAATAAAAGGAAGTCTCTGAGCCTTTTCTTGGATTCTGAATAATCCTGGCTCTCCCAGTGGAAATGCTCCCTCATGGTGTGCAGGGTTTCTCCAAAAGAATAATCCTCAGGCGGAGAGGCTGAAGGTATGGACTCTTCTGCATCAGAGTCCTCATAGGGAGGGAGAGAATTTCCCTGATCAGAAGAGGAATCAGAGGAAATGGAAACCTGTTCAGAGGAATCATAATCAGTGTCTTGCCTAGGCCTTTTGTCAGGAGGGGGATGGGAACCCCTGATTAAAGTAATTAGGTCTTCCGCCATTTTAAGCATCTGTTTCTTTGGCATGGATGACTGTTCTGGAGAATGCTGTACTTGTTTCCTTGCCTTTAATGGTGTTTTTGACTTTGCCTTTGCTGCTGTAGTGGGCTTAATTGTAAGCTGTGAAGGTCTGAAAACACCCTCAGAAGCCGATGCCTGCTCAGCGGCTCCCGACCCATCTGAGGGTATAGTTTCCATAGGCCCAAAACCTTGAGTTTCCACAGGCCTCGGTGTCTCCACGTGGCTGTCAGTTACGGCCTGTGGCTCTAAGGTAGCGGGTGTCAGGGGCTGCGAAAGTGCCTCACTGAGAACCGGCGACTGGCCTAGAAGAGGCTTCGTCGTCGGTTTTGGACCTCGGATGCCTGTCATTTTCTTTGTCTTTGCGTTTTTTTATAAATTCCGGTCGTCGGTTGTTCCGATGGCATTATGTAATTAAACCTTCAGCCAAAATAATGTAAAGCAAAATCAAACCGACGTTTAATAGTGTGTTTACTGAATCTAACACAAAACCGACAGCTAGTAACATCGTGATCAGGGCCTAGGCAAGGAATACAGTAAGAGTGAAAGTCCTTATGAAGTATTTGCTTCCCACAAGAAATACAATTATTAACTTTTACTGACATTGGTCTGGAGCAAGAAAAAGTTTCCCCAATGGGGTACTTAGCTTTATTGAAGACTTCGGTTCTGAAACTCAATTTTGAAAATCTCAGGAGTCGGCTGACTGGCACTTGCAAACTGCTTTTGCTTCGGGCACCGCGCGGCAAGAAAGACTGAAGAAAATGGCATTGTTTGCAACTTTTATACCCCTGGCGCACTGACGTCAGGGAAGAGATGACAGCAACTGACGCTGGACCAAGACTTTGGAACTCGGGCTGACTGCGGGTCGCCTGCCAGCAGGATAACCCAAGTGTAATGACTGCAACAGTGAAACACAATGAACATCTAGCTGGTATGGAGTGCAGATGAGGCAAAAACAGATCACTTTTTTCACTGCAAGCCAAAAATGAAGGATGACTTACAGCATTTACCATTCTCTTCCTGTCCAGAAAGATGATTTGAACCAAATCATGACAAGCTGACATGTAACCCTTAATGATGGCAAAACTCAGGTCTAGCTAAATAACATAACATACCTGATACTGGAGAGAAAGTTAGGAGATGTACAGATTGCTGAGGAACAAAGTATCTCTTGCTACACATGTTAATACTTTCCATTTGTGCTTGCTAGTGACTCAAGCAGAATGTTTGCTGATGGCCCCTTAACACTTCTGCACCATCATGTTACAAGGAAGTGTTGTCTGCACAGTGCCAAGAGTGAAAACTCATCTGTACCAGGACTCCTGAATCATGGTGTGATTTATCAACAGACTGTGCTTTATAATCAACTTGTGTAAAAACAAAATGTAAACAATTTTCAAAACAGCAACCAAATCAGGCTAATGGCCGTAAGGAGCTGTTAGTTAAACCTTACCCAGTATTATGATTAGGTTATAAGGAGCTGTTAGTTAAACCTTACCCAGTATTATGTTTAGATTATAAGGAGCAGTTAGTTCAACCTTACACAGTGTTATGTTTAGGTTATAAGGAGCTGTTAATTAAACCTTACCCAGTATTATGTTTAGGTTATAAGAAGCTGTTAGTTAAACCTTACCCAGTATTATGTTTAGGTTACAAGGACCAGAGCTGTTAGTTAAACCTTTCCCAGTATTACGATTAGGTTATATGAGAACTCACAGAGGAGTCAGCTGTACACAAAGTCTGCCTGGACTTCAGGAAGTCCATTCAGCTCAGGAACACACAAAGAGCCAATGGTAAAAGTGAAATGATTGGAGATGTGACCAAGTATGAAGAAGTGGAGTGCTGAACAGTTAATTAGTTGGGCACGCAGGGCTAAGGTGAGAGGAACAATCTCAGAAATTAAGAGGACTCCTACTCCCTTACAGAATAAATGGTACTTCAAACACCCTGTTAAAGGAACTAAATCTTCATCAACAGATAAATAAGACATGCTGGTGTGACCGATTCATATCCCAAAGAATCTCTCACCTCTAGAACAAACTTCCAGAACATGTCAAGCACAGCAGCAGGCTAGTCTGGGCCGCAGTGCTCTTTAGGGTGTTTTTCAGACGTATCTGAAAGAACAGAATACAGCGGTATCTTCTTCAATGATAACACAAACATGGGTACAACAGTGCAGGATGGCGGTAAGGGTAGACTGAGAAAGCTCTGAGAAGGCTAAGAGGGCAGAGATGCTGAAGTTTGACGTGAAAACAAATACAAAGAATTGTACTGGGTCCAGAACAACCCTGACATAAAATATGAGCTGGGTGTTTGCCGAATGGATGGCAAAAAGGCAGAAATTTGAGCTGGGTGTTTGTCGAATCGATGGCAAAAGTACAGAAAAAGCACATGGAGTGATCATCACACTAGAACTCAATCACCAAGCATAGAGAGAATGCCACTGGGAGCAGTAAACAGAATGCTGGAGTGTACTCTCAGGAGGAGATACTCCAAAAGCAAAGAACTAATGCTTTTATTCTATAGACCATTGCTCATTGCAAAGAAAGGACACTAGCGTGCTGGAAGAAAGTTACTCAAAAATCTTAGGATGGAAGGGAAAGCATATAACAACATAATAAATGTGCTAGTGCTCTTCTCACTACTGATCAGGAAAGACGAGGGGGAGTGGGCATGACACTGGTGCACAAGGTCACATCATGAGATGTGAATGGGTCATCCTGAACAGAAACAACAAAGGGGTGAAGGAAGGGGCATAGGCAGTAGACCGATAGCACTAACTATTCTCTATATCTACTTCAGGGAGGGTAATGCCACTGCTGGCATGTGTTAATGAGTTAACACCTCCAATGTTCTCCAACAGGTGAGTAGGAACTGTTAGGTTGGCCACACTTTCAGTAGAAGGCAGTAATTTTGACACAAAAGTGGGGCCCCCCCCCAAGCACAAAAACCAGAGTTACCTCTTGACATGAAATTATGGTCTACTGGACCACCACAGCATGACAAAAATAATCTTAGCCCTTTGAGTGCAGAATGTAAGTCACATATATGAGAGTGCCGGGGACACCCACACTCCCCATTATGCTGAGAATGCCATCCACCACCCACTCCATCAGCCATAATGGAAGGGAGTAGAACCTGGGTAACACTATATTCTCCAGAGCAATGACTATGCAATGGACAAAGAGTGCATAAGCTCCCAAACAACAAGGCTCTACATTTTAAATGATGCGATGGAACAAAGATGCACCAAAGTCTTCCAGCTACTGAAAATAACCATTCCAGTTTATAACACTTCCTTGAAGTAAGCGGCAGTTGGAATCCAGTCTAACAAAACACACACACACGTGTATATACATATGCATGCACACACTGACAATCGGATACCATTTTGCAGCCACTTCATCACCCCACACCACAGCAACTCTAATTCCCCCATATTCCCCAGATCTCAGCAGTTCTAAATATAATAACTCCAAAACTACAGAGCAGTGGGGTAAAAAGAAACATTACTGAAGTACTGCATACGTGGAATGTAAATTAAACACACAAGTAAAGTAAGACAGTGTTTTTGCAGAGGTTCAGCCTCCTGTGTATCCCTGCATATCTGAAAATACTAACTCCAAGATTGCATGAGTGTGAAGTAAACAGACTTCTTTATCCTACCATTGTTTGACACACACATGCCATTAAAAAAGCCAAACCAAACACTTTATCAATCATAGAACAGACGGTAGAATATCAACCATATTGAGAGTGGGAAGGTGCCCAAAACTATTAGCAAGTCATCACAGGAGGAACAATTTGGGTATTGTGTCAGATGCTTACAGTCAACTTAATGGTGGAGACCATAGCTTACTGTGCATCCAACCCCTGAGACTTCTGAGGGGAGGGAGCAGCACATTCAGGGTAGAAGATGAATGGAGGCTCCCTGATCCAACACCACTGCCTGATGAATATGCACACATTAGTGCCATATTATGAAGACGCAGCAGCATAATGAGGCAGTCTTTTCCTGCATGCAAGGCCTACAATATGCTGCTCTGGTTAGAGTTTAGGAGTAATCTCATGTTTTTCAGAACATGAATGTAGAAGGCATAATATACACAATGAATAGGACAAAACAATCAAAGATGATACATTAAAGTAAAAGTAAACTTAGCACTATGGCTAGCCAGAGTCCTGGATTACCGGTTCTTGTAATCAAAGATTTGTAACCACAAAGGAAGACTAATGAGTCACTTAGCCCCTTGAATGCATTAAAATTATCAGTTAAACTTTATGGCCTCCAGTTTTACAAATGCCTATGGCTGGCTTGGTCTTCTCATTTAGGACTGCACAGCCTCGTGTCTTCTTCCTCACTTAACCTGCCCCCTCACTCACATTCTATACAGCCAGCTGTCATAGGTAAGAGCGTCCCTCATGGCCTGATACTGGCCACATCCTTTGCCTCAGTTTACCATGGCTGACAGAGTCGGGTTAGATGCAGGAAGGAGGAAATCTATACTGCAGACATCACGTCTCAGAAGAGCTGGAGGGAAAGCAGCTGCACTTACTTCTCATGATACAGAAACAATACAGGCTCATCAGAAGTGTGCACTCCTGCATGTGTCCCTGAAACATGCTGCACAGGCTGATAATTAACGTAGTCTGAGCAGACACCATTCCCCTAGTCTCCACAAGAAGGCCGATATAGAAACAATACAGGATCATCAGAAGTGTGCATTCCTGCATGTGTCCCTGAAACATGCTGCACAGGCTGATAATTAACATGGTCTGAGCGGACATCATTCCCCTAGTATCCACAAGAAGGCCTTCAAGCCACTGATGCTATCCACCATAACAAGAGAAATGAGCATAGCAGACACCAAAGACATGCTTCTAGGTTTTTACTAGCAATGCAGTGCAGGAGACCACTTAGCAGTTCAGCTCAATTTCTCAACTGCCCCAGAGCACTGTCTGGTTACTTGACTTGATTAGAGTCACTCATCAGACAAATGGAGACTGATAGAATCAAAGCCTGGACTACCTTATTTCTTTGTTTTGCCACATATGCTCATCTTCTTTTGCTAGAATACTTACTGTGTCACTTCCAAACCTGAATTTGTGACAAAAGGACACCTTGTTTTTGCTGGACAAAACTGACAGCCAAATTTTTAGTAAGGTCAAGAGTTACTTGTCAAGCTAATGAGCTGATCTGGCACCAAATGTGACTGAACAAGTAAATAAAATAATGCGCTTGAAGTGAGGGGAGAGTAGTGCACCTACAAACACTTGAACCACAGACTTCTTAGCAGTTACAGATTCTGTCTGCTTTACTCCATGCATTTATCAACCCAGCCATACCATATGAGGTGTCCATCCTGCATACATCAAGCATTTATCACAAACAAGCCTTAAACCTTCACCACCTTCATCTCCTTTAGTCAAGTCTCTTTCAGTTGTCTTTATACCTTATGCCTTCTGTATGGTTTGCTTACTTATGTTTTAACTGGGCTTCTCTCACTATACCAGTGGCCTCTTTTTTGGGGAGACTTAAGGTGCTATTCTTACTGACTAGTAGAAATTTGACTAGAACACAGAGGAACATCCACCCACTCTTGTCATATGGGTGGGGTCAAAGGCCAGCTTCAGCAAGAGAGGGAACATGGAAGAAGGGAGGAAACTGTTGGAAGAATACTCAGAGCAAGATGATGGAGATGTCTGAAATGGAGATAATGCAAATATTGCTTCGCTTGTAGATGTTACAAATACTGTAGTGATGGCTTTTCTACAGTTTAAAATTATTGTTATTAACAAAGGTTTTATGGAAAGTGTTTTACAGAAAATGCTGGATGAAAAAGAAGCAAGTGCTAAACTAGCTTTATCTTGGTCAGAGGCAGTGAAGAAAAGCTTTCCTGTTACAATAACTGATGGCAGACGGGAACTAGATTCAGCAAGTGCTGGTGGGGAGTTGGAATTATTTTCAGATTCACAAGGAAAAACATGATTCAGGTAGTTGCTGCAAGCAGCAATGAATGAGGCATGTTTCAGAAAGAAAAACTCAGCAGAACCTGGGAGTAGAAAAACATGTGCAGCGACTGTTGCTGCTAACAGAGGGATAGCATAATGCAGCACAATGTAAACCCAGAAAGAGCAGCTGTAGTGACAACTTAAGAGCAGAAATGGAGATTCCATTAACAGGTGCATTAGGATTCAGTTGTCATCCCACTTGGTTCTCTCTGTTAGGGGATGTAAAAGCTGTGATTCATTTAGGGTCACAGTCCTTCTGTGACACATTTGAGACTTTTGCAGTGGCAGAAACATGTTTTTTTTTTTTACTCTGTTTGACAACAAATCATTTTCTGAGCCACGGAAAAGTTACATAGCCAATGAGAATACTGCTTTACTTGGGAAAAAATGTGATGCAGTTGAGGACCATGAATATGAATGAGCAAGACCTAAAGCAGTATTTTGAACTGAAATGCAAGAGTACAGCGACTGATGAGAGACATGTAGAGAATGGAAACTGGGAGGTTTAGGTTAATTTGGGTAGACGTGATTACAGAACGTATTGTCCAGTGTTGTTAGGAACAGCACCATACTGGGGACAACCTAAAACATGTTTTCCTTTTTTCTATGATGCTGATGATCACTGGATACAGATTTGTCTGAGGGGAAAAAAAAAAAAAAAGATGCTCACGGTATAAAGTGGACATTCAATTACGGACTGCACAATGACTTGCAAAAAATGTGGGGGAGGTGAGCACTTTTGGTTTGACTGTGAATTATATTTAAAAAGGAGGAAAAAAAACAAAAAATTTGAGGCCACTGATACTAAGCAATACAGATAAGCTGTTCATGAAAATATTACAGAAAAAATTTAAGAAAGTAATAGGGGAAGTGTTGCAAGAAGGGATTTATGTAGTGGAGGGACGACAGGAAAGAGATACGTTTATTATAATAAAAGAAGTGGTGGACTGTACTGTGAAAGAAGAAAATAAGTGTAAGATAATTGGCTGTGATATGGAAAGAGAATTTGGTAGTACAGAACATGATAGTATGTTGGAAATTATTCAAAAGCATGAACTAGGTGGAAAACGTACAGTTGTGTACACTTACCATAAATGCAGATGTTAGAGTGTATTCACTGTTGCAGTCATCACATGTGGGTTATCCCTGCTGGGTAGCCCTCGGTCGGCCCGAATATAAAGCTTTTCCCCAGCACCGGCTGCTGTCGCCTGTGGACTGATGTCAGGTCATCAGTGGTATAAAGGAGAGCAGGTGGTGCCATTACATCAGTTTTTCTTGCCCTAACCTGTAGGAGCCTCTTGAAGGAAATGTTTAAAGATGCTGTGGAGGCCCAAAGACACAAGAATGACACAATCTCTAAAAAGGATAATAGTAAGGATGAAGGAGGGAGGGAAAATAGGACTGCAACAGTGAATACACGCTAACATCTACATTTATGGTAAGTGTACACAGCTGTACTATGTTCTTCGTGTTTCACTCTTGCAGTCATCACTTGTGGGAGGATTCCCAAAGCTGAGGAAGGGGAGGATGGAAGTATGAAATCCCTAGGACTGAGCTAGCATGCCTTGCAGAACTGCAGAGGCAAAGCCTGCCTGAGCCCTGGAGAACAGATACAGGTGGTAGTGTTTGGTGAAGGTGTGGATCGAGGTCCAAGTGGCAGCTTCCAGGATGTCCCTGGGGGAAGGCAGTGGAAGTAGAAGCTCCCCTAGTGGAAATGTGTTCTGACAGATTTAGGAGGAGCTTCTCCATGAAAAGTGTTGCAGAATTGTATGCAGTAAGATATCCATTCAGAAATGGTCTGTTTGGAGATAGGCTTCTCCTCTTTCCCTGGGGCGAAGGCAACCAACAGTTGATCCGTCTTCCTAATGGACTTTGTTCTGTCCAGGTAGTATTTTAACTGTCTGTGCACACCCAGTGTATGCAGGATTCTCTCCCCTTTATTCTGAGGGTTTGGAAAGAAGGTGGGGAGATGGATAGCATGGTTTAGGGTCACATCTGATACTACCTTTGGCATGAATGTGGGATTAGTCCTGAGAGACACCCTGTCTGCATGAAAGATAATGAAGGGTTCTAGTGGCCATGAGTGCTTGAAGTTCTGACACCCTCCTAGCGAAGTAATAGCCAAGAGGAAGGCAGTCCTCCAGGAAAGGTGTTTTAGGTCTGCTGATGCAGATGGTTCAAAGGGAGGCAATGTCAGTTTTTCTAAGACATAGTTCAGGTCCCAGGCTGGAGTGGGTGCCCTTCTAGGGGGTCTAATGTTAGATACACCTCTGAGGAATTGCTTAATCAAAGGGTGAGAGAAGACAGACTGTTCAGCATGAAAGTGTGCTGAAATGGCTGAGGCATGGATTTTAATGGAGGAAAAGGAGAGGCCCTTGTTAAGTAGCTCCGCTAGGTAGTCCAGAATAAGTGGAAGGGATGTCTGGGAGCTGCTGTAACCTTTTGATAGCCACCAGGAGTTGAATCTTTTCCAATGAGTAAGCTTTCCTGGTGCTGGGCCTTCTGGCTTCCTTAATAATGTCTAAGACCTGCTTGCTCAACTGTGAGTTATCCCTGGTCCCTGGGGGATAAACCATGCAGAAAGTTTGAGTGTGTGCAGGTTTGGATGCAGAATCTCCCCTCTGGCTTGGGTCAGGAGGTCTGCAGTTAATGAAAGGGGCCTGTAAGGCTCCTTGGTTAGGTTAAGCAGCAAGAGGTACCAATGTTGCCTGGGCCAATCTGGTGCTATAAGGATGGACCTGGTCCTTCCTGCCTTATTTTGAGCAGCACCCTTGGGAGTAAGGGTGGGGGGGATGCATAAATGAAGACATTGGTCCATTGGAATGAAAGAGCATCCACTTTCCAAGCTAGGGGGTGGAACTCCCTTGTGCAGAATTTTTGCAGCCGATTGTTGTGTTGGGAGGCAAAGAGGTCCACCTCTGGTGTCCCCCTGGCCTGGGTGATTTGGAGGAATGTCCCCTTCTGGAGTTTCCACTCATGGGGGTCTAAGTAGTTTCTGCTTAGATTGTCTGCTAGGGTGTTGTTTACTCCTGGTATGTACTGGGCTATCAGGTGTAGGCCCATGGATGAGGCTGTCTGCCAGAGGGTCATGGCCAGTCGGCAGAGAGGGTAGGAGTGTGTTCCCCCTTGCTTGTTGATGTACCACGTGACTGTGGTATTGTCTGTTTTTATGAGGAGGACCCCTGGTTTTAGGTGGTCTCAGAAATATGTGATAGCCTTGTGAACTGCCATCATTTCTTTTAGGTTGATATGACAATGAAGGTGCCTGAGATCCCAAGAGTCTTGGGTGCACCGGGTGTGTAAATAAGTGCCCCAATCTAGGTCTGAGGTGCCTGTGGTGACAGTCTGGTCTTGAGGGAGGTACGTGAAGGGAAGGCCCTTGTTCTGAGTGCAGACCTCTGCCCACCAAATAAACTCATCCCGTATGCATGACATGAGGGAGAGAGTGGTCTCCATAGGTTGAGAGTGCTGGCACCAAAGGTTCCTTAGGAACCACTGGAGTTTTCTCATGTGCAGCCTAAATCATTAGACTGCAGGATGACATGTAACCCAGTGCGTGCAGAATTTTCCTTGCTGTGAGTTTTTTTCTGAGAGATAACTGGGGAAAGTAATTTGGCAGAAAGCTTGTTTTTTCTGGTGAGAGGAGGGCTGTCTGGGAGGCTGTGTCCAGGAGTGTGCCCCAAAAGGTGATCTGCTTGGAGGGGTTTAGGTTTGATTTCTTCCTGTTGATTGTGAACATTAGAGAGGTTAGGGTTGTTTGTACAAAGAGCAGGTCCTGTAGTAACTCCTCCTTGTTGTCTGCTTGTATTAGGCAGTCATACAGATAAGGGTAAATTTGGATGTTTTGATGTCTGCAGAATGCAACCAGTGTTGTCAGGAATTTTGTGAAGACCCTGGGAGCCGTAGATAAGCCAAAGGGTAGTGCAGAAAATAGAAAGTGTTGTGAACCTGCTCTGAAATGTAGGAATTTTCTGCAAGACTCCCTTATGGGTATATGAAGGTAGGCATCCTTTAGGTCTAGAGTGGCTAGCCATGCATTTTTGCCCAGCATTAGTAAAAGTTTTTGAAAAGTTAGCATTTTGAATTTTGGGACCTCTAGGAAGGTGTTTAGGGTGGACAGGTCGAGGATGGGTCACCAAGTGCCTTCTTTCCTTGGCACTACGAACAGTCTGGAGTAAAATCCTTTTCCTGCTTGCTCCTGTGGTACAGGCTCCACTGCCCTTTGGGCATGGAGTATGTGCACTTGTTTTAATGCTTTTGGCCACTGATTTGAAGGTAGATTTGGGTAATCTGATAAGGGTGGGACTAGAGGGAAGGTAAATTTGTAGCCCTGGAAAATGATTTGTAAAACCCATTGGTCCTTTGTTACAGACAGCCAATTTTGTTTGTAAAGGGATTGTCTTCCTCCTAACCTTTGATGGGAGGGGGAGCGGGAGTCATTGAACGTGCTTAGAGTAGTGAGTGGACTTAGTATTCCCTGCTGTGGGTGTAGTGGAGGGCCACTGCTTGGTTCTTCACTGGACTTGGTTTTGTGGTCTAACTGGTCTGTCCCTGGGAGGCCTACCTTGAACCTGTCTATTGGGGGCTGGGAAAGACCAGTGCTTAGAGGGAACGTTTCTGCTGAATCTGGGAGGTTGAACTTGGAGGAAATCCTTTACTGTTTGCATAGATTTAGCTTTATCCTCAATCTTTTTGATGACCTTCTCTGCTTTTGATCCAAACAAGCGGTCTTTATCCAGGGGGGCATCAAGTAGTCTAGATTTTACATGATCAGGCAGTGGCTGTTCTTTTAGCCATGCATGCCTCCTAA
The DNA here is from genome assembly GCF_019279795.1 of Protopterus annectens. Taxonomy (NCBI): domain Eukaryota; kingdom Metazoa; phylum Chordata; order Ceratodontiformes; family Protopteridae; genus Protopterus; species Protopterus annectens. The sequence continues at coordinate 1,474,183,369 of NC_056733.1, read as the reverse complement.
TGACCGAGCCTGCCACAGCGGCCCTACTTGAGGATTCTAGGGCATCAAATCCAGAGTGCAGGGAGGATTTAGCTACTTGAAACGTAGAGTGCAGAAGATCTGCTAACTCCTTGGAACTATTTTGTGTCAGGTAAAGATGACATTTTTTGTTTCATAAGTTCCAAGGTGTGCTGTTGATATTTTAGCATATGGAACTGGCAGTTAAGAGGTCTAACAGCTAAAGTTGAAGAGGTGTACACTTTCTTACCCCATTTGTCTAGAGCTCTTGAGTCCTTGTCAGAGGAAATTGGATTTTTAGATAAGCTAGCCTTGGCCCCTTTGGGCCCCTATGTGATGAACTCCGAGTCTGTTGCAGGGTTTTTAAACAAAAATTTATGTGAATCAGACACCCTGTAGTACCTGTCAGGTTTTCTAGGAGCAGGGGGTAGGGCATCATGGGTGAGGCTAGATTCATTGAAAACATCATTAACCATATCAAGAACAGGAAGGATGGCCAAGGGTCTGTGCTGAGGAAGGGCTAGAAATTCTCTTAGTCTTTTCTTAGACTGAAGATAATCTTGGGTTTCCCAGTGGAAATGCTCTCTGAGAGTGTGTAGGATTTCCCCAAATGAAAGATCCTCGGGGGGGGGGGGGGGGGGCAGAAGAAATGGATTGCTCTGCAACAGAATCCTCAAAGGAGGTGAGAGGTTGCTGTTCCTCATCTGAATCAAGGTAGTCTGAAATTTCAGAATCAGCTTCTGTGTGAACTTCAGGGGAAGTATCCCTTTTTCTTTTAGAAGGAGTGGTATGGCTACCCCTGATGAAAGTGATTAGGTCCTCCGCCAGTTTCAGTAACTGTGTCTAAGGTGGTGGAGGAGGAGTAAGATGGCGACTAGAGACTGGTTTCTTAGGGGTGGCCTTGATTTTAAACCTTAACTCCATTTGTCATTGGGATGCCGTAGTTGGAGGTGAAGACGTCGGTTTTTGCCTTGACTCGGTTGTGTGAAGAACCTCCTCAGAAGCCGGTGCCTGCATAATGGCTCCGGACCCAACTGAAGTGGGTACAAAGTACAGTTGTGTACACTTACCATAAATGTAGATGTTCGAGTGTATTCACTGTTGTAGTCATTACATTTGGGTAATCCTGCTGGCAGGTTGCCCTCAGTCAGCCTGAATTCCAAAGTCTTGGGTCCTGCATCGGCTGCTTCCCCTTCCCTGATGTCAGGTCGTCAGGGGTATAAAAGATGCAGCCAACGCCATTTTCTTTAGTTTTTCTTGCCCCAGATGTCAGGTGCCCCCTGAAAGGGTAGCCAAAATGTATATATATATATATATATATATATATATATATATATATATATATATATATAAATACATGCACCAATATAAACTTTACCTTCATCTACAAGCTCCATCAGAAGAAAGGGGGATGGCGGGTGGGTAGCCTTGACTGCAACAGTGAATACACTCGAACATCTACATTTATGGTAAGTGTACACAACTGTACTATGTTCTTCGTGTTTCACTGTTGCAGTCATTACATTTGGGTAGAGTCCCAAAGCTATGGTTGGGAGGCTGGAGCTAAACAGCATTAGGAGCGGCTATGAGACCCTGCAGAACTGCAGTGGCAAAGCCTGCCCTGGATTTAGAGTAGAGTGGCAGATGATAGTGCTTGGTAAAGGTGTGCACTGAACTCCAAGTAGCAGCCTCTAAAATGTCCTTGGTTGGTACTCCCCTGAGAAAGGCTGCTGAAGTGGCTGTAGCTCTGGTGGAATGTGGCCTAATGCACTTAAGCACTGGCTTGCCATGGTGTAAGTAGCAGAAATGAATGCAGTGGCCTATCCACTTTGAAATAGTCTGCTTTGAGATAGCCTTTCTTTGTGATCCTGCTGCATATGCCACTAGTAATTGCTTTGTCTTTCTGAAAACTTTGGTTCTGTCCAAGTAGAATCTAAGCTGTCTGTGCATGTCCAAAGAATGGAGAATTCTCTCCTCCTTGTTCTGTGGATTTGGATAAAAAGTTGGCAGATGAATAGTTTACGAGCCACACTGGACACCCCCTTAGGCATAAATGTTGGGTTTGTCCTCAGGTAGACCCTGTCTGGATAAAAAAATGATAAAAGGTTCCACAGCCATGAGTGCCTGTAGCTCTGAAACTCATCTTGCAGAAGTTATTGCTAGGAGCAGAACTGTTTTCCAAGATAAAACTTTATATCAGCAGTAGCAGCTGGCTCAAAAGGAGGCAGGATGAGTTTTTCCAAGACATAGTTGAGGTCCCATGCAGACACTGGTGATCTCCTTGGAGGCCTTACATTTTTGGCTCCTCTGAGGTACTGCTTTAATAAGGGATGAGAAAAGATTGGTGGCTCTGCATTGTAATGAACCAAAATGGCAGAGGCATGAATTTTAATAGATGAAAACAATAGGCCTTTGTCCAGCATCTCAGTTAAGTATTGAAAAATCTGAGGAATATTTGGCACAGCTGTATCAGTTCCTTGTGCCTGGTTCCAAGCACAGAATCTCTTCCATTTTCCAGCATAAGATTTTCTAGTACTAGGCCTTCTGGCTTCCAAAATGACATCCATCACAGCTTTACTGAGAGGTGTGTTTTGTATGACTACATTATCCGCCATGCTGCCAGGTTTAAAGTCCTGAGTTGGCTGTGCAGGATCTGGTAGTTTTGCTGGGACAGTAGATGAGGTATTTAAGGTAAGGTCCAAGCTGGGCATTGAGACAAGCTCCTTAGTATTGGATACCAGTACTGGTGGGGCCAGTCTGGGGCTATCAGTATCATCTTTGGCTTCTCCTGTCTGACCTTTAGGAGTACCTTGGGGAGGAGAGGCAGAGGAGGAAAGGCATATACTGATAGGGCGTCCACTTTCCATGCTTGTCTGTGATAAATCCTTGTGCAGAATCTTTTTAGTTGGTAGTTGTGAGGGGAGGCAAATAGATCTATGTCCAAGCATCACCATTTCCTTGTTATCATGCTGAAGACGTGTGGATCCAGCTGCCACTCGTGGGGATCCATGAAGTATCTGCTTAGTTCGTCTGCCAGAGTATTTTTCCTTCCTGGCAGGAATTGTGCCTGCAGATGTACTTGGTAAGTCAATGCTGTGCCCCACAAAGTCATGGCTAGTCTGCAAAGGGGGTAAGAATGTGTGCCCCCCTGCTTGTTTATATACCACATGACTGTGGTGTTGTCTGTCTTTATCAGTAGTTGTCTTGGATGGAGTAGGTCCTTGAAGGCTGTCAGGGCATTTTGAACAGCTAGCATCTCTTTTTGACTGATATGTAGATGCATTTGGTTTGAGGTCCATGTGCCCTGAATGCATCTTCCTGCCATATGGGCCCCCCAGGCATAATCTGATGCATCCGTTGTTAGTGTCTGCCTGGCTGGGGGTAATGTGAATGACTGTCCCTTGTTTTGGTGACAAGCCTTTGCCCACCATCGAAACTCCTGTTGCAGGCAGAGAATGAGAGTAATCAGTTTCTGGGCTATGGCAATGTTGAGTCCAAACACTTTTTAGGTACCATTGAAGTTTCCTCATATGCAGTTTTGCATATGGAATTAGTAGGATGCAGAATGCCATGAAGCCCCAAGCCTGCAGAATTTTTCTTGCAGATAACTGGGCCTTTGTTGCCAACATTTTGAAAAAGGGAGTCAGTTGCCTTTGTTTGTCTGGCATGAGATAAGCCATCTGGGCAGTTGTATTTAAGCTTGCACCCAGGAATATTATCTCTTGAGAGGGTACTAGTTTTGATTTTTTTTCGTTGACTGTGTACCCTAGGCATGTTAGAAGTCTTTTCACAAATGCCAGATGCTGTAGAAGAATGTCCTTGTTCTCTGCTTGAATTAGACAGTCATCTAAGTAAGGATATATTTGTATTCCTCTTTGTCTGTAGAATGCAATTACTGGTGCCAGGCACTTTGTAAAGACCCTGGGCGCAGTAGATAAGCCAAAGGGCAGTGCAGAGAATTGGTAATGCATTGAGCCAGCCTTGAATCTGAGGTATCTTCTGCATATTTGTCTGATTGGGACATGCAGGTATGCCTCTTTTAGGTCTAAAGTCACAAGCCAAGCATTCTTGCTCAGCATGGGCAGAAGCTGCTGCGAAGTCAACATCTTTAATTTTGGTATATCCAGGAATGTGTTCAGAATAGATAGGTCCAGTATTGGCCTCCAGGCCTTGTCCTTTCTGGGTACCAAGAACAGTCTTGAGTAAAATCCTTGTCCCTGCTCTTACTCTGGTACTTACTGAATGGCCCCCATGTCCATGAGGGATGAGACTTGTTTTTGTGCCTCTGCCCATTGATTTTTTGGCAGATCTGGCCAGCCGTTTGCCTTTGGCTGGGTATGGAAATGGAACTTGTAGCCTTGTGACACGATATTTAGAACCCACTTGTTCTGGGTTATAATGTGCCAATTTTGATAAAAAAGTGCTAATTTTCCCCCTAAGGGTGCTGCCAGGAGATAACTGCTTGGTGCAGGCAGGGGGAAGTCATTGGGACTGTTTCCTGTATGGTTGTGATTTGTCTTCTCCAACTTTGGAGGTAGAAGCACCCCATTGCTTTGACCTATATGAACCTTGCGCCTGGGATCTGCCTCTAGGGCATCTGGATCTGCCCCTTTGAGGTCTGTCTCGACACAGGAAAGGACCAATTCTTTGTTGGCCAGTGTCTACTAAACCTAGGTGGCTGTACTTGTAAGAAATCTTTGACCGTTTGCATAGATTTAGCTTTGTCCTCCATTTTCTTTAACACCTCTTCTGCCTTAACACCAAACAAAGAATCATGTTGTAAATGTGCATCTAATAATTTAACTTTGACATGATCAGGCAGATGTGCTCCTTTAACCAAACATGCCTCCTAATTACAGAGCCCGTAACTGCGGCCCTGCAGGCGGCCTCCAAAGAATCAGAACCACATTGCAAAGTATGCTTTCCAACTTGTTCAGCTGCATGCAATAAATCCTGCATTTCCTTGTTTTCTGCACATTCAGAGTTTAACAACATTTTCTGTTTAAGCAATGCCATGACATGTTGCTGATATTTGAGCATATGAAACTGACAGTTTAAGGCCCTTGTAGCCAAGGTAGCAGATGTGTAAACCCTTTTTCCCCCATCTATCCAGTGCCCTAGAATCTCTGTCTAAGGGGGTAGGTTTTTTGCAGCAGAAGCCTTAACTCCTTTGGGACCCTGAGAAATAGTTTCTGGGTCTGCAGCAGGGTTTTTAAAAAGGAATTTATGAGAGTCAGGAACCCTGTAATATCTGTCAGGCTTAACAGGAGCTGGAGGTAAGGAGTCAGGGGTAAGACTAGACTCCGAAAACACATCATCTACAATGTCTAACACAGGTGGAATGGCTAGTGGACTGTGTTGAGGTAGAAAAAGGAAATCCCTGAGCCTCTTTTTAGATTCTGAAAAATCTTGGCTCTCCCAGTGGAAATGCTCCCTCATAGTATGCAAGGTTTCCCCAAAAGAATAGTCCTCTGGAGGAGAAGCTGAAGGAATAGATTCTTCAGCATCAGAATCCTCATAGGGAGAAGAAAATATTCCTGATCAGAAGAGGAATCAGAAGAAATGGAAACCTGATCTGAAGATTAATAGTCAGTCTCTTGCCTAGGCTTCTTATCAGGAGGGGGATGGGAACACCTGATCAAGGAAATCAAGTCTTCGGCCATTTTGAGCATCTGTTTTTTGGGCATAGAGGCCTGACCACGTGGCTCTTGAGGTTGTTTCTTTGCTTTAGAAGGTGCTTTAGTCTTTGCCTTTGAAGCTGAAGTCAGTTTAATATAAAGATGTTTAGGTCTGAAGCTGAAGTCAGTTTAATATAAAGATGTTTAGGTCTGAATACACCCTCAGAAGCCGGTGCCTGCTCAGTGGCTCTGGACCCATCTGAAGGAATAGTATCCGAAGCTCCAATAAGTACAGTTTTGTACCTACCATAAATGTAGATGTTCGAGGATCCACATTGCTGCAGTCCTAACTATTGGGGTAGTCCGCTGTCCAGTCAGCCCGAATACCAAAGTATATGGCTGACGTCGGTCAGGGCGCATTAGACTGACGTCAGTACGTCAGGGTACTAATGCGCATCACCGACGTCATATCCTCAGTCTTTTCTTGCCCCAGATGTCAGAAGACCCTGAAAAGATAAGGCCAAAAACCAAAAACTCCCAACATATCTGCACCAAAATATATATATATATATACAAAAGATACAAAATTAGCAGAATATAACCTCACCTACACAACCACCCCTAAACACAGAGGGGAAGGAGGGAGGGTAAATTGGACTGCAGCAATGTGGATCCTCGAACATCTACATTTATGGTAGGTACAAAACTGTACTATGTTCTTCATTCCACATTGCTGCAGTCCTAACTATTGGGTAGAATCCCAAAGCAGAGGTAAGGGAGGCTGGCAAATCATAAGGAAGCAGGAGCTAATAACATGCCTTGCAAAATAGCTGTGGCAAAACCAGCCCTAGACTTAGAGTAGAGAGGAAGGTGGTAATGCTTAGAGAAAGTATGCACTGAACTCCAAGTAGCTGCCTCCAAAATATCCTTAGTTGCCACCCCCCTTAAAAAAGCTGTTGAAGTGGCAGTAGCCCTAGTGGAATGAGGCCTAATCCCAGCTGGAATCTCCTTGCCATGATGGGAATAACAAAATGCAATGCAAAACCCAATCCACCTAGAAATAGTTTGTTTTGACACAGGCTTGCCCTGAGAACTCAAAGCAAAAGAAACCAACAACTGCTGAGACTGCCTAAAATTCTTAGTCCTGCTCAAATAATAACGCAATTGCCTGTGTACATCTAAAGTGTGCAAAATCTTTTCCCCTTTATTTTGGGGATCTGCATAAAACGTAGGTAAATGAATAGTTTGGTTTAAAGCCACACTAGAAACCACTTTAGGCATAAAGGAAGGATTAGTACGTAATGATACCCTATCCTTATGAAAAATCAAAAAAGGCTCAACCGCCATAAGGGCCTGTAACTCAGAAACCCTTCTTGCAGAAGTAATGGCCAACAAAAAAGCAGTCTTCCATGACAAGTATTTCAGTTCGGCAGTAGCTGCAGGCTCAAAAGGTTGTAGAGTAAGTTTCTCCAACACAAAATTGAGATCCCAAGCAGGAGTAGGAGCTCTACGTGGGGGTCTTATATTCTTTGCCCCTCTAAGAAACTGCTTGAACAAAGGATGTGAAAACAATGGTGGGTCACAATCATAGTGAGCTGAAATTTCTGCAGCATGAATCTTAATGGAAGAGAAAGACAAACCTTTGTCCAATAACTCAGTGAGATATTGAAGAGCCACACTCAAATTAGGCTCTGAAATCTCCAAATTCTTTGCTGCAGTCCAAAATAAAAATCTCTTCCATTTTTCTGCGTACACTTTCCTTGTACTAGGTCTTCTGGCTTCCATAATCACATTTAAAACTTGTTGAGGAAGTTGAGACCTGCTGTCCTTCAAAACAGAATATGCCAGGCTGTTAGATGAAGAGAGTGAAGCTTGACATTGAGCAGACGACCGTCCTTCTGAGACAACAGATGTGGAATCAAAGGTAAAGGCCATGGAGGCTTCTTTACCAGACTCCTCAGTAATGGGTACCAGTGCTGCCGAGGCCAATCTGGAGCTATTAAAATCATCCTTGGCTTGTCTTGTCTGACCTTTAGAAGCACCTTTGGAAGAAGAGGCAGAGGTGGAAAGCATACACATGAAGATTTTTCCAACTGAAAGAAAGAGCATCCACTTTCCAAGCTATGTGATGAAACCTCTTTGTGCAAAACTTTGGCAGCTGGTGGTTTAGTGGAGAAGCGAACAGATCTATGTCTGGAGTTCCCCAGGACACTGTCAACTTTTGAAATACATGAAGATCCAGTTTCCACTCGTGGGGATCCATGATTTGTCTGCTTAACACATCTGCTAAGGAGTTCTGTGCTCCTGGCAGAAACCTTGCCTGAAGAGTTAGTTGCAAGCGTAGCGCAGTCTCCCATAAAATCATTGCTTGCCTGCACAATGGGTAAGAATGTGTTCCCCCTTGTTTGTTGATGTACCACATGACAGTTGTGTTGTCTGTTAGAATCAACACCTGCCCTGGAAGAAGTAACTCCTTGAAAGCCATTAATGCAAACTGGACTGCTAACATCTCCTTCATGTTGATATGCAGATGCTGTAGTCTGGCAGGCCACTTGTCTTGTATCCACTTTCCATTTAGATGAGCTCCCCAAGCAATGTCTGAGGCATCTGTCGTTAGAATTTGACTCGCCTCTGGCGGGTCACAGAGAGTCCCTTGTTTAGGTGACATTCCTGAGCCCACCACAAAAATTCCTTTTGAATGCAAGGTATTATTTGAATGACAGTGTCCAAATCCTGGCAGTGCTGTGTCCATACATTTTTGAGATACCATTGTAGCTTCCTCATATGCAGTTTGGCATTGGGAAGCACCAGAATACAAGATGCCATGAACCCTAAGGCTTGAAGGACTGTCCTTGCAGTCAGCCCGGACTGAAGAGATAGTTGACGGAAGTAACTGGAAAGATTCTTTTGTTTGTCCGGGGTTAAAAAGGCCATCTGGGCTGCTGTATTCAGTCTCACACCCAGAAAGCACATGTCTTGAGAGGGTACTAGACTGGACTTTATTTCGTTCACAGAATACCCTAGGCATCTTAGCACTGCTATGACATATTCCAAATGCTGTAGAAGGTCTTCCGTTTCTTGAGCCAGAATCAGGCAATCGTCCAAGTAAGGATAGATTTGAATTCCTTTTAGCCTGAAGTAAGCTATCACTGGAGCCAGAACCTTTGTGAATACTCTGGGCGCAGTAGATAAGCCAAAGGGCAATGCAGAGAACTGATAATGAGAATTTCCAGCTCGAAAACGCAGATACTTTCTGCAACTTAGTCTTATAGGCACATGAAGGTAAGCTTCCTTGAGATCTAAAGTTACAATCCAGTGATCCTTGCCCAGCAGAGGTAAAAGCTGTTGTAACGTCAACATTTTGAACTTGGGAATGTCCAGATAAGTGTTGAGGATAGATAAATCCAAAATTGGTCTCCACGTGTTCCCCTTCTTTGGTACTAGGAACAGGCGAGAATAAAATCCTAGGCCCCTTTCTGGCACAGGAACCGGCTGAATGGCCCCTATTTGGAGTAACTGAGAAATTTGCTTGTGAGCCTCTTGTCTGTGTAGAGGAGGAATGTCTGGCATGCCTTTGAAAGGAGGCAAGGTATGGAAATAAAACCTGTAACCGTGGTGAATGATATCCAGAACCCATTTGTCTTGGGTAATTAAATCCCAATTTTCTTTGAAAAGAGACAGTCTTCCTCCTAGAGGTGCCGCCAGGCGAGAAGGTACTGGCAGCTGAAAAGGCAGGTCATTGGGTCTGCTTACGAAAGGACTGACCCCTGCCCTCCCCAGAATTCTGAGCAGGGGAACTCCTGTCCTAGGCCTAAAAGAACCCTGAGCTCTGCCCCTACCACGTCTAGACCTACCCCTAGACTGGGAATCATAAGCAGGAAAAGTCCAACCCTTAGCAGGCCAATTTCTACTAAACTTCGGAGGCTGCACCTGTAAAAAATCTTTAACAGTTTGCATAGATTTAGCCTTGTCCTCCATTTTCTTCAAAACTGCTTCCACAGGCGAACCAAACAACACATCAGACTGCAAAGGAGCATCCAAAATCCTTGTCTTAACATGCTCAGCTAAGTTCTGATCTCTCATCCAGGCGTGCCTACGAAGAACAGAACCAGTGGCAGCCACCCTGGAGGAGGCCTGCACAGCATCAAAACCACATTGCAAGGAATGTTTACCCACCTGTTCAGACACATGAACTAAATCCTGCAACTCTTTACAGTCAATACCTTCCGCCAGAGCATCCACCTTAGATTTCAACTGTGAAAGAAGATAATTCTGATATTTTAACATGTGAAACTGACAATTCAACGCCCTCATGGCTAAAGTGGAAGAAGTATACACTTTCTTTCCCCATCTATCCAAAGCCCTTGCCTCTTTATCAGGAGGGACAGGATTTTTAACAACTGAGGCCTTTACAGTTTTAGGCCCCTGAGAGACAGTTTCCGGGTCTGCCCTAGGACTCTTAAAAAGATACTTATGAGCTTCAGGCACCCTATAATACCTATCCGGTTTAACTGGGGCAGGAGGCAAAGAATCAGGATTCAGGGAAGCCTTTGCAAAAACATCTTCCACCACATTCAAAACAGGAGGTATAGCTAAAGGCCTATGCTGGGGTAAAAACAAGAACTCCCTAAGCCTTTTCCTGGAATCAGAGAAATCTTGGCCTTCCCATTTAAAATGCTCTCTCATGGAATGCAAAGTCTCTGAAAATGAAAAATCCTCAGGAGGAGAAGCTGAAGGAGAAGAATCATCCACATCAGAATCAGAATAAGTAGGGAACTCCTGCAAGTCTTCAGCCGAAGACTCAGAAGCCTCCGAGCATTGCTCAAAACTCTCAAGTTCAGGTTCCACCCTAGGCCTCTTATCAGGAGGGGGCATAGAACCCCTTATCATAGTAATCAAATCTTCTGCCATTTTAAGCATATGTTTCTTAGGCAAAGACCCTGAAGCACTAGGAGAAACCCCCACTGAAGCAAAACTTGGCCTGCCCCTTAAGGAAGCCTTGGGAACAGAAGGGGAGGCCCTAACCACCTTAGGAAGTGAGGGAAGAACAGCCACCTGAGAAGCCCCCTCAGCCTGGCCTACTTCCTGAGAGGAAACATCCTGTAACAGTAAAGTCTCTCCCTGAGACTCCAAAGAAACACCTGGCAAAACCTCCGGCTCCACTGAGCCCTCTAAAGAACCGACGTCTGGGACTGTCGGTTCCTCCACTCTAGGCTTTGCTGTTTTGTCCTTGCGTTTTTAGCGAAGCGGCGCCGGAGCATCCGGCGGCATTTTATAATTACAACGCTTCCCAAACACTAACCTGGCACAGTCTAACCTTCTCTTAATAGTGCGTTTGTTAAATCTAGCACAAGAGCGGCATCCAACAACGCGTGCTCAGGCCCTAAACAAGGTATACACAAAGTATGGTAATCCCTATGAGGTATCTGTTTCCCACAAGAAATACAGTTATTCACTTTTTCTGACATCCGGTAAAATACTGAGGCAAGAAAAAACAAAATATTCTAGCGGGTACTTAGCCAACTTTGATTCGGTCTGAAACTCTGGCTTCAGAAACTTTCAGAACGCCAACCTGCACTCGCAAAATTGCTTCTGCATCGGACCATGCGGCAAAAAAGACTGAGGATATGACGTCGGTCATGCGCATTAGTACCCTGACGTACTGACGTCAGTCTAATGCGCCCTGACCGACATCAGCCATATACTTTGGTATTCGGGCCGACTGGACAGCGGACTACCCCAATAGTTAGGACTGCAGCAATGTGGAATGAAGAACATCCTTGAGTTTCCAGCGGCATGGCTGACTCAATGTGGGAGTTGTTAGCGGCCTGTGACTCTAAAGTAGCGGGTGTCAGGGGTTGCGAAAGCGCCTCACTGAGAACCGGCGAACCAGCGAATGGCTTAGGAGAAGCTTTGTCATCGGTTTTGGGCCTCGGTTCTCTCTCTCTCTCCTTTTCTTTGCGTTTTTTGTGAACTCCGGTAGTCGGATGGCTATCCGATGACATTTCTGGATAATTAAACCCGCGTCCAAAATAGTTTAAGGCAAAATCATACCGACGCTTAATAGTGCGTTGGTTAAATCTAGCACAAAACCGACAACTAGAAACATTGTGATCAGGGCCTAGGCAAGGAATACAGTAAGAATGAGAATCCTTATGAGGTATTTGCTTTCCACAAGAAATACAATTATTTACTTTTTCTGACATTGGTCTGGAGCAAGAAAAAAGTTTCCCCAATGGGGTACTTAGCTTTATTGAAGACGTCGGATCTGAAACTCGAACACGAAAATCTCAGGAGTCTGCCGACCGGCACTTGCGAACTGCTTCTACTTCGGACACAGCGTGGCAAGAAAGACTAAAGAAAATGGTGTCGGCCGCATCTTTTAAACCCTGACGACCTGACATCAGGGAAGGGGCGACAGCAGCCAACGCAGGACCCAAGACTTTGGAATTCAGGCCGACTAAGGGCAACCTGCCAGCAGGATTACCCAAATGTAATGACTGCAACAGTGAAACATGAAGAACATCCAAGGGATCAGAAGATGAAGCATTCCCCGGCAGCTTACCAGACTCCGAAAGGGTCTTGGTAGAGGTCTGCGAATGAAATGAGTCAGGCATCAGGGGGTGCAAAAGCGCCTAACTGAATTCTTGAGAACTGACGACTTGCTTCTGGGATGGGTCATCAGAAGGCTTACGTTTTGTGTGGTCTGTCCTTTTCTTTATCTTTTCATTTTTTGGGGATATCCACAGACTGTTGACCGATGGATGCCATTTCGTAATGCAAGGAACTACTTCGGAAATATCTGGCTGCACATTCAGCTCTACTACGAATAGTCCTATAATTGAAAAGTGCACAGAACTGACAACGGGGGAACGTTGTGGTCTGGGCCTAGACAAGTAATGCACAAGTTATGGAAGTCTCGGTATGGTATTTGTTTTCCGCAGCAGAGACAATTATTGACTTTTTCGGACATCCGTTAGTGCAAGAAAAAGGTCCCCAACAGAGTACTTAGCTTTAGTAATTTTCGAAGGCAACTTCTACTCTGGCAACAATCGACCAGCACACACACAAACTGCTTTTGCTTTGGGCTCCATGGCAAGAAAGACTGATGTAATGGTGCCGGCTGATCTCCTTTATACCACTAATGACCTGGCGTCAGTCCAAAGGCGACAGCAGCCGGGGCAGGGGAAAAGCTTTACTCTGGTATTCGGGCCGACCGAGGGCTACCCAGCAGGGATAACCCTTAAGTGATGACTGCAACAGTGAAACACGAAGAACATCTTGTGTTGCATTCAGTGTGCATTACATGTACGGGGTTTGCAGATACCCTTTCTCATTTACAGTGGGTCATTTCAGAAGACTGGTTCTAAGTGCATCTCCAGTACCAGATCCAGTATCAGGCCACTTGTAGACCATTTGGACAAACAAGAATGGTGAGTAATGTGTAATTCCCTCTGTACAAGAACAAGGGTAATGTATGCTAAAGGTTTACAACTTAAGAAGGCAGTAGAGCTGGGTGGGTTAAACAGAAACAGGTACATGGTACTCATTTTGAATGGGAATACTATGGCCATCTTATGACCATAGGATATGTGTATCACAATATGATACTGAGAAGTTGAGTAGGTGAAGGTCCAATGCATAAAATAACATATATAGCTTTATACGCAAGTACTAGGCTAGCTGCCCTTGCAGGCCATTTTTAAGCCTAGTCAGTTTCCCTTTCTGTGCTAGAGTTAACCTATCCCATTTTGTTACAGATTGACCTTACCCATCTCATAGTCAACAGTCATATATTATCCCTAATATGAATAACTGGGATCATACTACAGCTAACAAGTTGGGACTCATACATGGGAAAAAGCATTTAGGAGCTGCCTCTGTCCATTAGTAGTACAGGGGCAGTCCCAGGGTAAACATTCCGTTTCCCATCCATAGATCTAAGTTGCACTTAAATACAGACAGTGATGAACTTTGTTTTATATGGATGTAGAGTCTGTTCCATAGCAGTGGTATCATCTGTTGATGTTGCAGAAGAGGTTTTGATCCCTAGACTGAGTATTTCTGATGCCATTTGACTTGCTGATGTGCAGTAAAGAGCCTGGGTGTTGGGAAATTCATTCATCAAAAGGCTATGACACTGGCTACATTTTGTGAAAGGTTCTTGGACTGGGGTCCAATAGCAGTATGCATGCAAGGCTGAATGGTTTTGGGTAACTGGTGAGAGGTGCCCTGAGCTTAGGCAGGTGCTGTAGCAAGTTCATGTCAGGCAGGAGCCTATGGCCATTTTATTACCTTTTTTGCTCCCTCTGTGCATAATTATTGCCCCCGTGCCCTGTCCATGCTGGATCTATCAGATGAAACCTTGCCCAACCCCGGACATTATTCAGTAATGGATACTTAGGGTTCATGGGGCTAGACAGGTTGAAACATCTATCTGTGGGAGGGGGTTATTGTATGATCTACCCTGCCTTGTGGTAAAGAATGGGTGGGTGTGCAATGTGATCAAGCAACATATTTCCCCACTTCTACAGCAGCTCAAGCAGACCCACTATCCATCCTTCCAACCATGCCTAGTTCTAGCGACGTCCCCGGCCTACATTAAAGATTATCATAAGGAGGGGTTATTTATATTGCCAACCTGGGTATCTGGGTCAAGTGGCCAGAGAAGTATGTCAAGGATTGAGTTCCCCCTTTCAAAGGAAAGTTTAGAGTTTTTTTTTTAATTCAGAATAGTAGCCAGGACATGGAATGTGCTTAGTGGAAGTGAGGAGACTGCATACAGAAGCCAGGAAAGGCAAGGGAGGACAAAAGTACATTTGAGGAGACGTCACAGGTCTTACTAACTGGGCCTCCCACAAAGGAAGAGGACTCAAACAAGACTTTGCAGCCAAGGAATTTGATGAACGATCTGGTGTCGATTGATTAGAATGCTGAATGGCTGGATACTGACAGAGCTGCCTGCTCTGTAGTACTTAAGTGATACATGTGATAAATGTGGCAATATATATGTGCATAAATTTGGTCTCCTTGAAATTCCTTCCTTGTGCACATCTCATGAAGGAATTGGCTTTCATTCAGTTAGAGTAACTGACAATAAAAATATGGCTGCAGCCATTTAATCCATCTTGTGTGTCCAAGTCTCGTTCACTTACTCATACTCTGAAATGATAGAGCTGTATTGTACTAAAGAATGTGAAGGAATTGCTGCCAAATTAATTATGAACTGAATAATGCATATGTGAAACCGGTAAACAAGGAAAAGTAACAGTAGGATGTGTGCCAGATGGAAATGTATGTGTGTTACTGATTTTGGCAGGGTATAGGAATAGCTATTCCCAATTCCCAAACAACAACGGCTCATGAGCAAGGTTGCAATGAGACACCTTTTCCAAGTTATCTTCTGAAATAAACAAGAGAGTTACTAGAAAATTACCATGACTTGTACACTTAGTCAAGCTATGTGAAAATGCCTCAAAGAAAGAAGAATGGGACACCTAAAAAAATGAGGACAACTGAGACCCATGAAATCCTGGTTTCTAAGAGGAAAGCCTATTAAGCAAATCTGCTAAAAACTTCTTTTATTGACTGATTATAGCAAAAGGATCTTTGGGTGTGCAAAAAAGTATTACCTGCCTTGGCAACAGCAAAGCTGTTGCTCCAGTTCGACATTAAATACGTCAGCAGTAAATGGCACAGCCTGTGCTAAACTAAAAAGTGGGGAAACGACTGGGTTATAAACTGGCCAAGGGGCAGAAAACAAAAAGAATGGAGGCCAGTAACAGTAAATGGAGATCACTATTTAAGTGCACAGGAATGCATTCATGGCCAGTTTTAACTGGACACAGCTGAAGAACTAAAGAGAAAGTAAGACCGTCTAAGGGATGGTAGTATGCAGTGCAGCAGGGTAACCACTCAGAAGAGCATGGAAAGGATGAGAAAAAAAGCTTCAATACACTGGACAGATGGCCAGCAGAATGGCAGCTATGGTTTAATCAAAAGATTAATAAAATCAGTCAAATGACTAACGAATACTGGTGCAATGTTCAGGATGAAGGACAAATTGTAAATAAAAAAGATGAATGACTTCAAAACTATAATCGAATTACTGAAAATCCATAATATATAGAAAAGACTCTGGAGAAATGCAAAAGGTCATAGCCGAGAAGCACAAGAAGTCCTAGCCTTGACCAGTATAAAACATAGCACTAACAGCTGAATCAAGACATGTATTTTTTAAACAGAATGATGCATCCAAAGAAAATATAAAACAGACTCAATTTATGTAACTGAAGTACCTAATTTAGGTCATCAGAAATTAATTTGCTGATTTAAGAATTTTCATTAAAATATTAAATTGTGCAGAAACTCCGCTTCAGCTGTAAATGCAGTACAAAAAAACATTGACCCTAGACATTCCTGTTTATTTACACCAATGTGAAAAAATCACTGGATGCTGGAATATATGAGAAGAAATCTGAGCAGGGGAAGGCAAGTTGACAACATACCTTTATTAGAATGTAGAGAAGACTGGATACAAGTCAAGACATAAATCCCAACATGAAAAAAGAGAAAGCTAGTAGGAATGAAAAATGCACAAACTGAAGCACCACTAAATCAAATTTACAAAAGCAAGGCAAAGCAGAATCATTGCAAAAGTAATGAACAAAAACAAACACACATTTTGCATGCCCCATCATTTAAATACTCTAATGTCATGGCTACAGAACTAAGGGGCAGGGCCGTAACTTCAGGAACTGTACTATACTATGAAAGCACAGTTTGGTTTCATAAAGTGCTTTTCATTGCTTTACACTGATTAAAAGGGATTCATTACAACAGGCTTCATTAGACCTATATAGTCCCATGTAGTCCTACACTGAATTCTACAGCTTTCCTGCACATCATGTTTCAAATCTATTTTGTCCCATCATTTACAATAAAGAGGGTTAGTGCAGTGGACAAGGTTGTATCACACACACACACACACACACACACACACACACACACACACACACACACACACACACACACACACACGCGCACACACACACACACACACACACAGTCTTGAAGAGAGGCTAAAGGATTCAATATTTAAATTATTGAAAAAAGAATGGGATTGTAGCACACTGACAAAAACATTCAGATAGATCAAGAAACTATAAACAAAGCAGAAAGGCACACAGTCTGACAGATTAGGGATACTGCCTGTAGGAGCATTACAGTGTGAGGCTGGAGTGGTACACAGGCAGGAATTGCTGGCTGTAACAAAAAAGTATGGAAAATTTGTGCATTTACTTGCTGAGAGGATACAGCAGGCAGCATTTTTTTGGGGGGGGGGGGCTATGACAGACAAAAAATGAAGTGGTCAGACAATCAATGAATGCAGTGTTGAACAGCTCAAATAGTACTAGCAACATCTAACATTAATTTAGCTCATTATTAAGTAAGCAATTCTAAACAGCAGTTCTGATTGTGTTATGCTGCTCTGTTAATATGTGGAAAGAGTTCTGTTTGTACATCTTGGGACAAAAACAAAATTGAAGATGCCGAAGACATCACAAGGACAGTAAAACTAAGAAGTGGTCAAGACAGTTTCGGATGATGAAACTCAGGTTTTGGCCTAAAATAACTGGCAGAAGAAACAAACACAAACCAGGATGATGACTGCAGCAGAATGAAGCAGGGTGACAGGTAGCAGGATTGAAAGTGTGAGGAATTACAAGTAAAGTGAGACTTGAGCACACAGCATCCAGACTTATAGAATACAATGAAATTGAGAGTTTAATTAACTGATCAAATTTAATTAATTAAATGCATCTTACAGCAGCACGTGGAACAACTGTCTCTGTTTTACCACAGCATTTATCATTAAAAAAGAAAATATTTACGCACACAGTAAGCAAACAATAAATATTTAGCTTGTCTTAAAATAACCTTAATGACTGTTTTGTAAAAAGGTTTCCAGCTGTTAGCTTAACAATACTGTCAGCCAGCTAGAATGTTATTAGAATTCCAACCACTGCTTTTAAGACCATTTTAACTCAAAGGGATTTTGCAGAAAACATTAATGATAGTGCATTTAAACAAATGATTTGTATCGAAAATGTACTCAATAACTTAAGCCAATTATAGTACACAAATACTGTCTAATAGCTACAGTGGGTCTTTATTTTCCAGTTTAGAGGGGATATGAAAATGATTAGATGAGTCACTATACAAAAAAAGATGTTCTTTTACAAGTGAGCCTAGAAGGTGAGCCATAATGAATAACAGTTCTTTACATTGTGGTTCTCTTTTTTTTTTTTTTTTTTTTGTGGAAGGAAGCACTAATGCTAATAATGTTCATTTCTCCCATTGATCAATATTTATGCCTATTTCAGTAAATAAGAATGTAAATCTCTTACTTTTTATCACTTTGTGTTAGTGCAACCTGAATAAACATGCTATGCGTAAGTTATTCTGTAGTTGACAGTCAGTATCCTCAAGTTCTGATATTTGTTTGTATTCTAACTCTGACTCACTGCAAAGAAAAACCTTGCATATTAAGCAGGCTTCCTAACAGTATATGAGAGCTCTGTTTCTAGTTGGATGCTTTAATTATTTGGCATGAGCCAATTCTCGACAACAGTTTTAAAGGTCTGGTGTCAAGTATGGAAGAGCTTATAAAAAAAGAAGAGAGGGTGCGTTGGGGGGGTATATCACAGAAACCCAGTAAGGCACTGCTAAATTCTAATGAATTGACTCATTCTGGCATTCCATATCTCTCAGACACACACACACACACACACACACACACACACACAGTCTCAGACATTTTTTTATTAAACAATTCATGCTACTATACTGTCTACTGGAAATTTCTGTTACATTCCAGCCTGTCTGCTGTGCGCTATGACTTCATTACTGCTGCACGCTTTTAAGGCTCTGTAATAAGCAGATATGTAGTTGTATGCTCTAATGAATGTGAATTCATAAAAAAAATACACTGATGACGCCTTCTTTTCAAATCCAGAATTCAAGAACTGGAAACACATACTGGAAGACTTGCAGTGTAGCTTTCTTCAGTGGAAGGGACTTCAGAGTTGGAATATAACCAGCAGAAGCTCCATGTGAAATATAGGTGTTTGTCTCAACAGTTCAGTTCTGTCCACTGACCAGTTTTTGTTAAGAGATTCATCTGTCAAAACATAATGCCTGCACTTGTGTGTACACAAGGACATAGCTCCTTTCTTCCCTTATTATTTTGGATCTGCTTTAACTATGGGAATCATTTTAATACTTGACGGATAACAGCAGCACCAAATTTCCTGGTACGGAGGTGTTGACTGGGCAACATACATTCTTATGCTTCAAAGCCCAGATATCAGGGATAGGAACTGCAGGCAAGTACTGCGTGTCTGAGCTGTAACATTTTTCAAAGGGGTTGTCCCACAGCTAGAGATATTTTATGCATAAAGAGATGCACAGCTAATGGGAGAAGCAGCACTGAGGTGTCCACTGGCAGAAAGCAGTGCTATAGTAGGATGGACAAGCAATGTGGCGATTGTCATAAGGAAGGTAGGCTTGCACAGCAGACTCAGTGCACAGTCATGTGTGTAACACAAGCACCAAACAGCTGCACCTCACACTCATCCAGCATAAGAAAGGCGATGCAGCCATCACACAGGCCATTGTGGATTTCTTCTTCAAAAGTACAACGCCTGCTCATGATGTAAACAAGGACGGGATCAGAGTGCTAGAAAAGGAAGATAGTGGAGAACAGCAAAGAGAAGGAAGCACACAAGTGCAACTGCAAGGCATGAAAGCTTGAAAATAAGGAAGGATAATTTTTTTAAGGAGGAAGAGCTCCCGTTTTCATACAAAGAGAATAAGGGAATGTGGGGAAGGTAGGAAACAAAAAAAGGGAAAAAAGAGACGATATCTGTGGCAAACTAATCAACACAAAAGATAGGGAGGACAGTAGATGAGAATAGACAGAGAGGTTGCACATATGAAGATGGGGAGGGTTGGACAACAAACAAAGAATAGGGATGGAGAGAAGTATGGTTGGAATGCCTGGCCAGTCCAAGATGGTAGCAATACCAGGAAACAGAGGCCTGTGTGGCTGATGTTACTGGCCATTTGCTCATTTGGTGGCCTGATGGGTGGGGCCTACCAAATGCAAGCCTCTATAAACCAATCTGGAAGGTGATCCATTTTGGTGAGATGGTTATCCATTTTCCAGTACTTTAAAGCATGACCAGTCTCTCTTTCTTCCTCTATTCCTCAAATCCATTCCTCAAGTCCAGGAGTTTAAGATAGCTCTAAAAATTAACTATGCAGTACCTGGATATATCACTCTAACCACCCTACTTGAATTTCTTCCCTAATTTCTCATACTTTGTGGACACTTTCTTTCTTTTTTCTTTCCACCTATTTATTATGTTTCTATCCTCATTTCTCTTAGATGTTTTATATTGTAATTTTCCAAGTAGTCCTATTCTCTTTGTATGTATAGCTGTTATATTTATTTCTGTATGAATTTATATTTATATTGTCCAACTCTTATGGAGCTTTTCTTCCTGGGCCTCCACTGAAAAAGGACACTAACTCAGTTGGACTAGCCCGGTTAACAAATGTCAAATAAATAAATAATAAAATAAATAACTGAGCATTTTCTTTCTGCATTTCTCAGCTTCCTACTAACACAGCATATAAGATGTTCCTCACCTTGAAGGACTTGGAATAGCTCTGCCCAAAACATAACTCTGACACACTGGTATATAATACGCACTCTTCAGTAAAATCAAGAGTTACTAAAAGAGGTTCAAAACAAAGGCGCCTTTTAAGTTCATGAAACACTCCATCTACTTCGAGAGACTATTGCACTTTGATGGAAGCTTTTGATCTCATGATCTGTCAAAGGGCAGGGCAACAGTCACAAAATTAGGCTAATAGTCTGGCAGATCGATTTAGTGCCAACTTCACCCCCCTCTCACCCCCTAAAGGGCCCATCTCAATACCAAAAGATTGCCAAATTCCGGTAATCATGGCCCCACAGGTAGAAACTGCACTCTCCAAAGCTAAGAATACAGCATCCATGGGACCAGATGACATCCCAGGCTGTGTACTACATGAACCACAAAATGAACTGGCACCTCACCTAAGTGTCATGTTTAATCATAGCCTCACTTCAGGCTTCATGCCCACTGAGTGGTGCACAGCTACAGTTATCCCACTCCACAAGGGGGGGATCCACCTTGGATCCCGGGAACTACCATCCCATCAGTCTGACGAGCCTGATCTGCAAGGGCATGGAATGCATTATCATGGAACTTATAAACAAAGACATTGGCAACCTTCAAACATTGGACCCCACCCAGTTTGGGTTTGTGAAGGGCCGATCTTGTCTCCTGAACCTGACTGACTTCTTCGAATCAGTCTCCAAAGCTGTGGATGAGGGTAAGGCGGTCCACACAGCCTATTTGGACCTTGCCAAGGCCTTCGACACCATCCCCCACTCGGGAATCATAGATAAACTTACTAAGCTAGGCATAACTCCCTACATCACTCGATGGATTGCCAACTGGCTTACTGACAGAACCCAGACTGCAAAAGTAGCCGACTCCAAATCCAGCTCCAGACAAGTGACGAGTGGAGTACCTCAGGGTTCAGTCCTGGGACCGCTCTTGTTTGGCATATACTTCTCTGAAGTACAGGCCAACACTAAGCGACTCTGGCTAACAAAGTTCACAGATGACTGCAAACTGGGAGCCATTATTGAATCCCCAAATGATGTAGATTTTCTACAAAAGGGCCTTACAGAAACAGATGCTTGGTGCCAGAGCCATGGGCTCAAGCTTAATGCCAAGAAATGTATAGTTAACCCCTTTGGGAAAAAACATGTACCCATAAATTACCACATAGGTGGTAATACATTAAACACCAAAAGTGTGATGAGAGACTTAGGGACACAGGTGGACAGTGGTCTCACCTTCGATAACCACATCGCCACAACAGTCAGGAAATCCTTCTATGTGGCACACCTCATCACTAAGGGCTTTTCATCCAGAAAAAAGGAGGTCATTGTCCCACTGTACTCATCCCTTATTAGACCCATTATAGAGTACAATGCCCCATTTGGTATGTACCTCACAAGACATCTGCAACAGCTGGAAAGGACGCAGAAATACCTCACTAAAAGAATCAC
This sequence comes from Protopterus annectens, assembly GCF_019279795.1. NCBI lineage: Eukaryota > Metazoa > Chordata > Ceratodontiformes > Protopteridae > Protopterus > Protopterus annectens. The sequence continues at coordinate 1,474,161,559 of NC_056733.1, read as the reverse complement.
AGGCCTAAAGCAGATGACCTATGCTGACCATCTAAAAAAATGCCAGCTATACTCTGTGGCATATTGTCCACTCAGAGGCAATCTTTGCTTAACATACAAGGCCATGTCAAACCCTGAGCTGTTGGACATGCTACACTTAAAGAAATCCCAATCCCTCAGAGCCACACACTTCAGGGATCTAAACCTTGTCATCACAATGAACAAAACATGCTGGAGGGATTGGTTCCTGACCCAGAGACTCCACATACTCTGGAATAGACTGCCCATATATGTCAAGCAGAGCACCTCCTTGGCCCTCTTCAAAATGAACCTTGATGATTGGATGGGAGATGGGATGAGGATCATGTCAGTCACCCCGCTAGACAGTGGTCCAGGGAAGTAAATATTGTTGTAAGAAATATCCAGGGAATTGCTATGGCGAGGCTTGTATAGGCCCTAGGGCCGATAGCCTAGTACCAACCTATGAACACCTTCTGTATTACCCACCTACTCTAGAGGAAGCCTGCACCTATCTCTTACTAGAGGCTACAGGCCATTTTTGTATGGTCTAGTCATGGTCTTTCCACCTCTCTTCCTACAGGTTATCCTAAATAGTTAGCTACTACCATACCACAAGTACTTTTCTTGGCATTTATAGTCAAGCTTTCCTGTCTTTTGGATTCTAACACTGCGTACACTTTCAGTAGGTGGAGCTCCCAATCCTCTGAATGAGTGAATACATCCTGGATGTATACTGTGGTGTATTAGGAGTGGGGCTTCAATATTTTATCCATCAACTTCTGAAAAATGGTTGGGATCCATATAGGTCAAATGGTAACACCATAAAGTGAGAGAGACCATCACAGATTAGAAAAGACTATTTCTCTTTGATGATGGGGGTAAGTGGTATCTTCCAGTATCCCTTTGCCAGGTCCAGTGCTGTCAGGAATGTGGCTTTTCCTAGGTTCTTAACAAACACATCAAGAACGGCCATGAGATAGCTATCAGATTCTGACACTTCTATGAGGTGTAGCTACTAGCACTATTGAGCTACTCTACTCACTGTGTTTCTCCTCTAGCATTGCTAATTTGAGCATTGAACAACTCTTGCAAATCATTTCTGTGAGATTGGTACCCTCTAATTTCTTAAGCAACCCTTCATTCCGGATTTTGACTATTAGTTTAGTTCCCCTGGGTATTTGAGAACATTTCTTTATTTCCTAATAATAGTTCTCCCACTTCTTACAATTTTATTAATGACAAATTCTTCTTGGTGTACTTCACACAGACACTCCCTGGTTGCTCCCTCTAGGAACATCAGCTTGCAAGCTCTTCTCAGAAATCGCTGATTCCTTCTACACCTTCATTATATTACTATAGTAAATGTGTTCTAACTTTCCCTTTCCTAGTTGTCTAACCTTAAAGTTTACTGATTTTATTAATTTTAACACCACTAATTGCCGCAGCCATTTGTCCAGAAATATTTTCAATAGATCACTTAAACTAGTAAATAATCTCCTAGGCTAACTTCTTGAAGTCCTGAATTCTTATATAAACTCATTGCATTTTGTGAACATTCTCTATGCAGTCCCTTAATGTGGGCATTACCAGCTTTAATCTATCCAACAAGCAAATATAGTATTCTCTCTGATTTAAAATTGTGCCCTCCCCACCTCCTTAACAATGTCAAGCACTCCTTTTGGATGTCACCGCACCAAAGTTCAAATGAGGTAAACCCAGTCAGAGCTTGTGGCACCTCTCTGATAAAAGTACGGTAACAACTGTTCCCAGCTTTTACCATTTCCATCCATAATATTCCACTCCACAGCATGGACTTTAGTATTTTATTCACCTTCCAGCTACTCCATTAGTCTATGTTTTGGTCTGATTTCTTCAGTTGCGACTTTAAGGCACTGATAACTCATGCAGTACTCTTTTTTAAATTATCACATATGCCATAGGCAATATTACATTTGTACACATGAAAAACAAACCACATTAATACAATTTTAGTTGTAAACATTATGCATCACAGACCCCATTGAGATAACTGTAGTTGCAAACATATATCCAGTCATTTTCAATTATGTATTACATAGCTCATTCAACTCCTCCCTTCTTTTAAACCTAGTTCCTCAACTGCATGTAATGTTTCCTCGATTACTCATGCAGTACTCTTGACATAAAAGGAGAGCCTTGGCCTGCAAGAATCCCTAGATGGATACAAACTCTGGAGAATAACAGTACCATTACTCTTATCAACAGCTTTAGCGTTACCTTTGTATAATGGCATTGCTATATTTGGTATCTGTTCATTATGACTAGTATACATGGATATCCATTAATGGATTTTACAGACAGCTCCATGATGTTCATGGCAATATATTCAAATGGTATATCTACAAATATTGGGATCAAGGGACTTTTACATCTACGATTTGGGGCAGTTTTTTGAAATTCTGGACAAAAACTGCAGACATTCTTAGTGGTTACCTAGTAGAGTTTAAGCCTGTGATTCTGCACTATCAATAGTGTCTTTGGACTATGTAGCTGAAGGGAACTTGACACAAGGAGTCACTTCCCTTTGAGAAACAGTGAGCTCAGATCTTAGAGGAGCTGCAGAGGGGAATGGGAGGTGCACCCAGACAAAGAAGATAGGCTGTCCCCCAGGATCAGCAAGCTGACCTGATCCCTACCATCAAACTCTTGTAAGGGAATACACAGATTATGAGAAATCCAAGGCAAGAAAAACTGGGCCATAATAAAGCATTCACATAGTATGGGAATGCTAAGTTCCTGTCCCCCAAGAATGAATGATCCAAGCAGGTAGAGAAAGTCATCAGGCATGGCCCCAGTGGGGGTGGGGGGATAAGCACAGAAGTTCTCTCTCTCTATTTTATTATGCCTGGTGAATAAAATCTGGCTGCTATGTTGACAAGAATAATCAGCTGTTGCTGTAGCAGCACCAATTTCAGCTCAGTCTATATCAGCAATTCCATGATTTTCCCCAATAATTCAGTCATATTTGTGGACACCAGTTAACTATGCCAGCAGCACAACAGTCACAGTTCTGCACGGAATATAGTAGCTCAAATATGGTTTGCACTTGGCAGCAAAGGTACTGTGAGAAACTAAAAATTGGCACGTCTCTGGCCAGCAACCCACATCCTCTGCCAGTTCTAAAAAGACACTGTTCAGTACACACACAAAAATTGAGTTTATCCAGTAATTTACAAACTAAAATATTTGTCCACTCACCTTTGTAGTTCAAAAATAATGTAAATGGTACCTTCACAAAGTACAGTTGTGTAAGATCTTATCATAACAGTACATGTCCTACTTACAACTGTCACAGTACTCCTTACAATAGGGATATCCTGCCAAGGGTAGCTGTATACCTGGCCAGCTTACCAGAGCCTGGGACCTTCCATGCACCATATGTCAGACATATGCTCTGTGTGCAAAGCGTAAGGCACATAAGTGATGCACAAGTGCATACCCCTCAGAACAAGAGCAGCAAATGAGGAATAAAAGGAACATGGTGCATATACATCCAGAAAAGAAGTGCCCCTCAGCCATGTTAAATGAAAAACCCAATGGGGAAAGGTGGAGGGATGGAGCACTGCAACAATAACAACAAGGATATCTACTGTCATGGCACGTTCTTAGACAAGTGTACATCTTTCCTTAATCGCTCTTGCAGTACTCCTTACAATACGGACAGTACTAATGACGGATAGTACTAATGCTACTGTAAAGAATGGAATGAGGAAGAAATAACTGAGCAATCCTCCAAAAAGCCATGGAGGATGGACCTAGCACAAACTGATCTGGCTCTTGAAAATACATCCAACTAAATATGCACAGAAGCACAAGTAGCAGCTTGCAAAACAGATCTAGCATTGAGGAAAAAAAGTTCCAGAAGAGGCAACTGCACTTGAAGAGAAGTAGGAAGCTGTTTGCCATGAATTAAACAAAAGGAAATGGCTTTAGAGATCCAAGAAAAACTACTTTAATTATAAACTGCCCAATGTAGTCCTGCTTATAAGGAACACAGAAATGCCAAACCCAGTGGAGAATCACCACTAATGAAGAAACATCCTTTCAAAAGCATAACTAAAGCAAGCAAACAACTCTGAAAACTTGGAATGTATATTGGCACACCTTTAATTACACTAAATACTAGTTAAGCAGTTTTCGATTCTCGGCTGGAGTGCTTTCTGTGTGGAGTCTGCATGTCCTCCCCGCGGTCAAGCGGCCTCCGAAAGACATGCGTGAATGGGCGTGCATCCGCTGAAGGTTGGGTGTCGGGCTGGCAACTCGGCACCATAAAAAGCTACTGTCAATTATTAGCAGACCGGAGTTCCGCTGTGGCGACCCCTAACCAGGAAAAGACAAACTAGTTAAGCAGTTTTACCCCAAATCACAACTGTTTTATCACTACGTACATGACACATTTGTATTAAAATCTACCCACCACTCATATAGAAAACATATTTTAAATAGTTTTAAATGGGTTATATGTATTTTGGGTATTATTTTATATATTACTTTTGTACTATTGTATATGTTTGAAGCACTCTTTTTATTTATTTATTTTTATTTTACATTTGTTGACCGGGCTAGTCTAGCTGGATATATGTCCATTTTCAGTAGAGGCCCGGGGAGAAAAGCTCCAGTATTTATTACAAGGTTTATAAAGAAGTAGCAAAACAAATATTATTGTAAGGTGTTTTTTTTTTTTTTTTTTGTGTGTGTGAGCAAATACTACATAATACAATGTATAGACTGAAAATCATACATAGTAATTACAATGAAATTTAACAAAGAATTGATAAAAATGCATTGAGGTGTGAAGGGAAAGGTATTAGAGATATAGGGGGAGAAGAAAGAGAAAGAATTAAGAAAAAAAGAAAGAGGAGAGAGGGTTAGTCTGGGTTAGTACAAGAGCATAGCCAGTGTTTATTGAGATACAGTTTTAGATTCCTTTTAAACAGTGGGAGTGAAGTGAGAGATGTAATCTCAGAGGGTAGTTTATTCCATATTTTTCCAACAGCATTGGAGAACAAGCAATCTCCTGCTAAATTGTTAGTTTTAGTAGTATGGATCAGAAGTTTGTTTGAAGAGCGCAGGTGTTTCAGGTTATTGTAAGGGGTAATGAGACTGGAAAGTATTGGGTTTTTGCTAGGTTGGTATAGGGTCTTGTGCACTATTGTAAGCTGTTGGGAGTTTGAGGTGGTTGGGAAGTTCAAGCCATCCTAGTTGTTTTAGGTTCAGGCAGTGATGGGTTCTGAAAGTAGATCCTGTAGCAAATCTAGCAATATTATTATAGGACGTTATTAGTTTATTGAGGTTATTTTTAGAGAGATTGGTGAATATGGGTGAGGCATAGAGTAGAGTAGAGATTAGGTGGGTTCTAGCTATTGTGGTCCTTGCTAGTGGAGTGAGGAAGGGTTTGATTCTATATAGTGATCCTATTTTTTGTTAACTGATTTTATTGTATTGTTGATGTAAGAATCAAAGTTGAGATTGTTGTCTATAGTTATTCCTAATAGCTTAGTGGTAAGATCAGGAGAGATAACAGTACCGTTGTTGGAAGTAAGAGTGAAGTGAAGAGGGGTAGACTTTCGGGTTGGTGAGAAGAGTAGCAGTTTAGTTTTTTTAGGGTTGAGGAGCAGGCACCGTTGAGAGAACCATTGTTCTACAGTGTTAAAAGCTTTTTGGGTAATAGACTGAAGTTCAGTTTGAGAGGTGGCTGTACAGATTATACTAGAGTCGTCTGCATATTGAATGCAGGTAGTGTTTGGGATAGCTGTTTGCAGGTCATTAATAAAGATAGAAAATAGAAGGGGGCCTACCTTTAAATTCAGTAAGAAGCTGGATAGAATGAACTGTATTGGTGAATTTGATTTATTGGCAGGTAGATAAATGTGTTATGTATGCGGTGATAAAACAGTTCTGATGAAATTGGTTGGGGACAAAAGTGCTTAATTAGTATTTAGTGTAATTAAAGGTGTGCCAATATACATTCCAAGTTTTCAGAGTTGTTTGCTTGCTTTATTTATGCTTTTGAAGCTTTTAAAAGGATGTTTCTTCATTAGTGGTGATTTTCTTCTATCTTGATAAAGTCTCTGAACTGACAGAGACGAAAGCGCTAGCATTTACTGTGTTGCAATAAAGAAGCGTGGACGCTGAAATCAAGGATTCGCTCTGTTTTGGAGTAACTGTATACCTATTCATCTATTTATTCCTGCTGGCTCCTGGTTTCAGTCCTTTTTGTGTGGATTATGTAGGTAGTGATAAAACAGTTCTGATGAAGTTCACTGGGGATGAAAATGCTTAACTTGTATACAAGACATATTTAGGCCTTGTATCCTTTTAGTAAGGTATCTCTGTGGGTGCTTCAGTTCTTGCATGCCTGATGTGACAATTATGAGATCTGCCCAGTGGTGCAGAGATACACTGTTAGTAATGCTCTTTGCATGAGACACCACTTGCCAGTTAAGGAACTGGAAGCTCTTTCAAGATGGCATAATGCAGTCCCTCTAGACTTGGTAGGGCATTGACAGTAATGTGTGTGTGTAAACCTATTCTTTTGACTAGGTAAGCCCACTGGATACAACAGTATGTTTTTAATGGGGAGACCCAGGAGAACTGTCTGCTTAAGTTATTTGCTTAGAGTCACACAATAGGCTAATAGAGTTGAAAGGAATCAAAAAACCCTGTACCCTGGGCACAGGAAGCAGCTCGTCAACAGCTCACAGCTTTAGTCTTTTGTGCTAACTGCCAGACAACAGCTATCAGGGCTTCAGGGAGGTGGACAATGTTATAAAATGCCCGCATGGTGATGGTGGTTCTTTACTCTGCAGTAATGAGGAATCACATATGCTCATCCACATGATGCACTATAATATCAAGAAACTGGTACAGGATTCGTAAGACTGATGATTGTGATATCCAAAATGCGTCCCCCAGCAGCTCACTGACAGATTTATGTATCTGGGATAGTTAAAGGGGTCTGTACTACACATGACCGAAATTTCAGAAAGCCAAAACGCATATAGCTGAGACCATATATTCGAGACTTTTAAAATTTCGAACATGTAAAAAAAAAAATGAAAACTTACCTACATGTTGCTAGCAAGGGGGCAAGCTCCCCTGCGCACTGCCTGTGTGGGACTGTGCCCTGGGTTTTGGCTTTCTGAAATTTCAATCATGTGTAGAGGACCCAGTTAAAGGTACACATGCCTTGATTTCCAAAGGAAAGGGCACACCATGCATTCCTCCCGAATCCACTCATGGGAACACAGTTCAGAAAGTTCTCCTATGGTTGTCCTGTCCATATGGAAATTGTCCGCAATCTGCTGGCCATTCAGCTGGTGGCATGTCAGATGCTGTCTGCACCTCCTCTGTTGGCACAGATGGTCATGGTAGTGCAACACTACACACATTGGCTCTATAGGCAGCTGTTAACTCATGCTGCTGATGTATGATGCACAGCATGCCTTGTTTATACATTTTTGAACTGGTCTGCCAGTTTAAGTTTCATAACTTGCATACACTGTCACATCTGCATTCAGTTCCTCATGTCCATATCATTATGAATTCATTAGCATGCACTGTTTATGTGAAATTAGAAACCCTGAGCTGTGCTGTGACTCTGCATTACATTCTGCATGGTGCTGCCACCTGCACTAGTTCAATGTCCAGGTTTTAAACCAGAATATATGTATTTTTATTTAATTCATTCTTAACCAGGTAGGTGGGCTAGCCCCAGGGCTCTCTCCATCCATGACAAGGACTCTAGCTGAGGATGCAGTAGTAATAGAATCTACGTACATATAAGTTACACGCATATAAAGATAGATATACAATGTGTGTGTTTATATAAAACATGTATGTATACACATGTATATATCAAAAAAAAGAGTAAAGAATCAGTAAGGTCACAGATGCAAAAGGAAAATAAACAAAACAATGCATCATATAGTTAATTCAAAAGGCTTGAGAATACCACCATGCTTGTTAAATTTCTCACTAAAATAAATTATCCTTTGTCTCTGAAGCAGTTACATTTCAATTTCATGTGGAATATGACTGTGAACTGTTTTTTAGTATGCTATTAGATATTTTTCCTGCCTTGCTCTGACAAGCAGATTGGACACACTTAGTGGGTGAAGTAGCAGCTCAAACTAACAATGCTGAAGCTCACATCTGTGTTTGTGAATGGGCATCACTTACATTTTTTTCTGACCATGCTAGAAAACAATGACCCCAAAAGCAAGTTAATAAATATACCCAGAGCCAAAATTACTCCAGGCAAAACATTTGTAAAATAGCAATAATTACAAAGTTAAAAGAATGACATTTACAAATGCACTACTTGCCCATAAATGGACAGTACATTGTCAATACTAACTGGCTACAGTACTTATGGGATGCCATAAACTTTACCTTAAGATAGTCGTAGGTTCATAGGTAGGTAATAGGCTATCGGCCCAAGGGCCTACGTAAGCCTAGCCAACAAGATTCCCTGGCTTACGCCACCCAAGAAAGTTATTTTCTTATAATATAGTCTTTATAAGAATGAAAAAGGAATTAAAGGCTTTGCTGCATGCAACATACATCAGGAGTTAAGTTATACAGCAGAGGGTAACTGCAATACATTTTATGGTGATAAAACCAAAAGGGCTTTAAAGACAGCGCCACAAAGCATGGGAATTACCATCAGGAAGCCAAACAGAACCCTGAGGCACAGTATATCAAAGAATATCATTTTTTTCCTGACAACGAAAAATTGTACTACCATCTGGGAGGATCATAACTCACATACAAGATAATAAGCAGAAGAAGTAAATTTACTGACATAAAAGTTTTCCTAAAAACAAAAAAGCATGTAATCTACATCATTTTTTACCTCATGAACCCTTTACAAGGAGTTGCTGGCATCTACACAGTTTGGTTTTTGCTTTTAACTTTTTTCAGCCTACAGTGAATTAGGAATGATTGGTCACAAATTCCTTGCTATGCAGCAGCACAACTAAAACAGAATTCCAGACTTGCACAGCTCACATCACAGTCAGTGCAACTACTTTCATCTTATCGGGTTTATGTATAACTCATAGTGGTAAGAAACTACAAAAGTCCACATGAAATTAAAAGAAACAAGAACTGTATTTAGTTTGTGGCAAACCATTTAATCTGGGTCTATATTAGATCACTGACCGCTTAAAGAAGCGAACGGTGATTAATCGACCCTATGCAAGCGAAAGCTTACAATCTCGAAGTGCCAGAACAGCAATTTTTTTCCCAGGGAAAAAAATCGGTTTTCTAAAACACATACACGCAACACAAGCACACCAAACAAACAGCAATCCACACACACCCAAAATATTACAACTAACCCTACACTAAACTATACACACACCACTATCCACTTACCTTAACCCAAACCCTAACCCTAAGGTCCGTCACTATCGCACACTGACCTCACCCGCTCCCTAACCCTAACTCACCTAACCCGCCCTAACTCGCACCCTAACCCTAACTCACCTAACCCACCCTAACCCTCACATACACACAATCGCACACTTACCTGAACCTGACCCGTAACTTTCCACCACAGCACTGAAAATACTGAAGCAACAGAAATGGACAACAAAAATCTTTCCCTAGGAAAGATTTTGGGTTTCTGTTGCTTTGATATTTTAAGCTTTCACTCTGTAGGATTCGACATTAGAACATTTGAAGGTTTTAAACCTCAATGTTCTAATAAAGACCCTTTAATCTAGAAGTATTAAGATACACACTTCCATCACTGGATCTACCACATACTGAAAAAAGCATTTCATGCATAAGATATTGGGCTAATGCTTTCATGTCTTGACTTCAAAACAAAATTAAGTGCACAAACTGCTAAATATAACTTAATAAGGAAAAACATTTCAGAGAAATCAAAATGGATGCTCATAAACTGGTGTAATGAAATATTTACACTAAAGTGTGAAGAAAAAGTTAAAATGCCATGCTTGCTGAAGCAACATATTACTAGAGGGAGTGGGGGAGTACTATTCAGTATGGAGAACAATAACCAAGGAGAGCAATAATTGAGCTGTCTTGTCAGATGAAAAGACAAAGGCCGATTACGATTACCACTCTAGTGGTGGACGTGATGGTGTAGAGGTAAGTCGCTGCATACCTGTTTGGTGTAATCACAGACAATACTGTAAGGTGGGATGGAGACAAAATTCATCACTAGACTGGCTTGGGGCTCAGAAAGCCACCAGGCTAGGTAAGCGAGTTGGAAGCAGGCCTGATAGTTTAAGAAAGGTTCCATTTTTTCCAAGAGTGTAAATAGGCTTCTATAATTGTTACTTGCCACGTTCTCTAGCTGTTCTTAAAACCTAGAACTACTAACCAATTTTTACTTAAAATGTTCCAGATAACATTGCCACTTAAGGGGACGACTTTAAAGCCCAGGATGAATGATGGCAACATACTTACGTGCACCAAATATATTTTTTCTTGTGTATTTACAAAAGGGACTAGTGTGGATGTGTCTGGTAGGGTGGTGTCTGAGTAATGCACGTAAGAGTACATTCTAACATGTCTTGTTACACCTCACCAGCAGAATGCAATAACTTCTGCCACCCAACACTAATCCCGCCTCTGCAGCTCCCACAGAAGCCCAGTAGGCAAAGCATAATGGCAGAGCTGCACTTTAACAAGCACTACACAGTAACTCAAACTAAGTAACTTGTGGTTCCACAAGACATCTGCTACTCTGCTGCACACACTAACCTACAGACAATCGAGCAATACTGCCACATACCAAAATGACGTCTTTTTAACTCACTGTTAACCAGACAATCCCACCAAGTGCAGTATCTCTTTTAGGGGAAACATGAAAGCACTGTCTAGTTAAGTGAGCTTCTCACAGTCGCAGTATCTAGCTGGTCTGTAGAAACTGTTCAGCCACAATGGCAAGGATAACTGCTATACACACACACACACACACACACACACACACACACACACACACACACACACACACACACACACACACACACACACACACACACCTAGGCGTAAATCTAATTTCACTGTGATCAACCTATGTACTGTCAACTCATTTTGGTCACTTTATGCAGACGGTCTACAACTGTCAAGAGATCCACAGTCCCTGAGGTAGGGGGATATGCCCTTTCCCTTGGAGTTGTCAGGGGTGCAAGTGGGTTTGCTCCTCCGTTAAAAAAAAAAAATACTAGTTTTTGATGTGTATTCCAAGGATTATCCTTGGAACATGTGCTATACTGTGTTAGCATGTTTTTTGCAGATGGAACTGTGTTGACTTTTCTGTGGATCAACTATTAGTAGTAGATCTCCACACACACACACACACACACACACACACACACACACACACACACACACACACACACTTATCATACATACATCCATCATACCTTTTAACTTCTTAGCACACCAAATCTGGACAAACCCTGAAATAATGGGGGGACAAAGGGCCAAAAATATGGCTAGATTATAAATACTGCTCTTGTAAACTTAAAAAGTTGAAGATTTGTGTTAGCATGCATTTTACAAAGGATATCAAGACAAACTCAAATGTATATCATTATTTGGTGACTTCAATCCATGCTGATTTGCCAGGAAACCACAAGTTTTATGAGGAACAGATCAAAAATATGAAGTAAAAATCTGGACATTCTGTTAAAATCTAGACAGTTGAAAGGTATGACATACATGCATCTGTGTGTGTGTGTGTGTGTGTGTGTGTGTGTGTGTTTGTATTCAATCATTTACTAAACATTAATGACAATATACATCTATAGCTAGATGTATAGTTTTGGGGATTATCCCAAATTAGCACTGGTAGATGTTTATCAGAGGCTATGTTCCTTTTGTTCATTTTTAACAGACATGCTGTAAAATGTCAACCTTACTGTTACAGCTGTTTTGTTACAAGCTGTACTGAAATGCAGGCTAACATATAGCAGCTGAAGTGGGGGTGGGGGGTGGCTGCCACCCCACCACAGTACAGTTGACTCTAAAAACCTAGGGTATAACAACCCATAGGGGATATACAGCTGGATATACAATTGTTAGTTTGCATACATACATAAATCTTCACAAATTTCTAGTAATTTGTTTGACATTGCATTGCATGCACAGGACATAAGGCAGGTTATGTAATGTTCAACACTCTCAAATACTTGGAGCTGACTCTTGCCCTAATCATCCTCAGTGATTTCCAGGTAGATGTTACAATGTATCACTGCATGGCAGCATGCATGAGTGAAAATGTTTGTAAGGTTATTAACTGAAAGGTACAGGCTTGGATGATGATCACAAGAGGCATAACGGACTGAAATGGGATTTGAAGTGTACAAAATTAGGAATCGTCAAATTCACTTCTAGAAAATTGAAATGCCAGCCTAGTGTATCAAGTTACTGTATGAATTTCTAAACTGTACAGTATTTAATTCATTAGAAATCTCAAACAAAGCTTAAGATTCAAATCACTGGTACACTACATAGTATTACTGGAGTATACCCAGTGCAGCAGTAAAATGACTGCTAAACAAAGTTTTATCTCTAAAAATCATATATATTTTAACTTGAATATCTGTACCTCACAGCATGTTGTCCAAACACTGCATAACACTCAGAGGAAAATTCTTCTAATATTACGTTGGTTCTCTGACATTAAAAAACATATTGTAGCAAGCCACTACCAATACAGCAAGATACATTTGCAAAACAGCCATGAATACAGCTAGTAATCTTACATGCTCTTAGGTTCATAGGTTCATACTAGGCTATCTGCCCTAGGGCATTTAAAAGCCTAGCCAGAGTGTGTGTGGCTTTCACCACCCCTTAGGATGAGAATACTATACCCGTTAGTTTGCTGTGCCTCTGTCCAGTAGTGATACAGAGATGATTCCCGGGGTAAACCTACGATCTCCCATCCACTCGTCAAGATTTCTCTTGAACAGAGTCAGTGAGGGGCTCTGCCTCACATGGACTGGGATTCTGTTCCATAGTGGAACAGATCCTTACAATAAGGCAAGCATTTTTCAACAACTAAAGGCATCTCTTTTTATTGTTTATTTGTTACCATAAAGATTCTTTTTTTTCTGAAAAGGGTTAAGTCTGATATTTTCTTACACTTTCTTATTTTTAAATTGTATTCTACCATGTATAACTGAAAACACCTCACATCTAAGAACACATATCTATTAAGGGACTACTGTGTGCCTGAAGTTTCTAGACTTGTTGACAACATTTTGGATCTTGTCACTGGGGGAAATTATGTTCCACTCTGCAAATCAAGAAGAATTTTCCAAAAGTGACAATGTTTAAATGGGTCTATGTTTTGCTACCAAAAGCAATAAAATGTGAACAGCTAAATCTTGAAAGGAAAAAGTACAGTTGTGTACCTACCATAAATGTAGATGTTCAAGTGTATTCACTGTTGCAGTCATTACTCTTGGGTTATCCTGCTGGCAGGCTACCCTCAGTCGGCCCGAATTCCAAAGTCTAGGTCCGGCTTCAGTTGCTGTCACCTCTTCCCTGACGTCAGTGTGCCAGGGATACAAAAGATGCAGCCGACGTCATTTTCTTCAGTTTTTCATGCCCCAGATGTCAGGTGCCCCCCAAATTGGTAGGCTGAAAAATATGCCAATAAAAAAGCATGCACAAAAATAACATTTCCTTCATCTACAAGCAAATACACCAAATAGGTTGTATAGGATAAAGAAGTGCAGATAAGTCCCAGCAAAGAAAAGGGGGATGGAGGGTGGGTAACCTGGACTGCAACAGTGAATACACTCGAACATCTACATTTATGGTAGGTACACAACCGTACTATGTTCATTGTGTTTCACTGTTGCAGTCATTACTCTTGGGTTGAATCCCAAAGCTGAGGATGGGTGGCTGGGCTAAACAGGATTAGGAGAGGCTATGAGGCCCTGCAGAACTGCAGTGGCAAAGCCTGCTCTGGACTTTGAGTAAAGAGGCAAGTGGTAGTGTTTTGTGAAGGTGTGCACTAAACTCCAGGTTGCAGCCTCTAAGATATCTTTGGTTGGTACTCCTCTGAAGAAGGCTGATGAAGTGGCTGCTGCTCTGGTGGAATGAGGCCTAATGCCCTTAGGCACTATTTTGCTATGTTGAGAATAGCAGAAACAGATGCAATGGCCTATCCATTTAGATATAGTCTGTTTTGAGATAGCATTTCCTTGTGATCCTACAGCATACGACACTAAAAGTTGCTCAGTCTTTCTGAAAGCTTTAGTTCTGTCCAAATAGAAGCATAACTGCCTGTGTATGTCACAAGAATGCAGCATTTTCTCACCCTTGTTCTGTATATTTGGATAAAAGGTAGGCAAGTGAATGGTTTGGTTGAGGGCCACACTGGACACCACCTTAGGCAAAAATGTAGGGTTTGCCCTCAGAGAAACCCTGTCCGGATGAAAAATGATGAAAGGTTCCACAGCCATGAGTGCTTGTAACTCTGAGACTCGCCTTGCAGAGGTTATTGCTAGGAGCAGAGCTGTTTTCCAGGATAAGAATTTTATATCTGCTGTGGATACTGGCTCGAAAGGAGGCAGTGTGAGTTTTTCCAAAACATAATTGAGGTCCCAGGCCGGAATTGGTGCTCTCCTTGGAGGCCTAATGTTTTTGGCCCCTCTGAGGTACTGCCTTATTAAAGGATGAGAAAAGATAGGTGGTTCCGTATTGTAATGGGCTGAAATGGCAGAGGCATGAATCTTAATTGAGGAGAAAGAAAGGCCTTTGTTCAGCATCTCAGTTAGGTATTGTAAAATCTGAGGGATATTTGGTACACACGTGTCAATGCCTAGTTCCTGGTTCCAAGCACAGAATCTCTTCCATTTTTCTGCATAAGATTTTCTGGTACTGGGCCCTCCTAGCCTCCAAGATAACATCCATAACAGCTTTTGAAAGAGGAGTGCTCTGAATGGCTACATTATCCGCCATGCTGCCAAATTTAAGGTCCTGAGATGGCTATGCAGGATCTGATTGTTTTGTTGGGTCAGCAAGTGAGAACTACGAGGCAATATCCATGCTGGACCTTGAGACAAGCTCTTTAGGATTGGGTACTAGTGCTGGCGTGGCCAGTCTGGTGCAATCAGTATAATTTCTGGCTTCTCTTGTCTGACCTTTAGGAGTACCCTGGGAAGGAGAGGCAGTGGAGGAAAGGCATATACTGTTAGATTTTTCCAGCTGAAGGATAGGGCGTCCACTTTCCATGCTTGCTTGTGATAAATCCTTGTGCAAAATCTCTGCAATTGGCAGTTGTGATGGGAGGCAAATAGATCTATGTCTGGGCATCCCCATTTCCTTATTATCATGCTGAAAACTTGTGGATCCAGTTTCCATTCGTGGGGATCCATGAGGTTTCTGCTTAGTTCGTCTGCCAGAGTATTTGTTTTTCCTGGCAGGAATTGTGCTTCCAGGTGAACTTGAAAAGCCAATGCTGTGTCCCATAAGGTCATTGCTTGTCTGCAGAGGGGGTAGGAATGTGTACCTCCCTGCTTGTTTATGTACCACATGACTGTAGTGTTGTCTGTCTATCAGTAACTGTCCTGGATGAAGTAGGTCCTTGAAAGCTGTCAGGGCATTTTGAGCAGCTAGCATCTCTTTTTGATCGATGTGAAGATGCATCTGGCTTGCAGGCCATGTGCCCTGAATACATTTTTCTGCCATATGGGCCCCCAGGCATAGTCTGATGCATCCGTTGTCAGTGTCTGTCTGGCTGTGGGTAGACTGAATGGCAGACCCTTGTTGTGGTGACAGGCTTCTGCCCACCATCGAAACTCCTGTTGCAGGCAGGGAATGAGTGCAGTTACTGTCTCCAGGCTGTGGCAATGCTGAGTCCAAACACTTTTTAGATACCATTGTAGTTTCCTCATATGCAGTCTGTCATACGGAATTAGTAGAATGCAGGATGCCATAAAACCCAAGGCCTGCAGGATTTTCCTTGCATATAAGTGGGTTTTTTTGTTGGCAATTTCTTGAAGTAAGTAGTCAGTTGTTTTTGTTTGTCTGGCGTGAAATAAGCCATCTGGGCAGTTGTATTTAAGCTTGCACCCAGGAATATTAGCTCTTGAGAGGCCACTAGTTTGGATTTCTTTTCGTTTACTGTGTACCCCAGGCCAATTAGTAATCTTTTTACAAACACCAGATGCTTTAGAAGAATGTCTTTGTTCTCTGCTTGAATTAGGCAGTCGTCCAAGTAGGGGTATATTTGAATTCCTTTTTGTCTGCAAAACACAATTACTGGTGCCATGCATTTTGTAAAGACCCTGGGCAAAGCAGATAAGCCAAAGGGCAGTACAGAGAATTGGTAATGCATTGAGCCAGCTATGAATCTGAGGTATCTTCTGCAAGATTGCCTGATTGGGACATGCAGGTATGTCTCTTTTAGGTCCAAAGTTACGAGCCAAGCATTCTTGCCCAGCATGGGCAGTAGCTACTGTAGAGTCAACATCTTGAATTTTGGAACTTCCAGAAAAGTATTTAGTATAGACAGGTCCAGTATTGGTCTCCAGGTTTTGTCCTTTCTGGGTACTAGGATAAGTGTGGAGTAAAATCCTTGCCCCTGCTCTTGTTGTGGTACTTGCTGAATGGCCCACATGTCCATGAGGGCTGTAATTTGTTTTTGTGCCTCTGCCCATTGATTGTGTGGCAGGTCTGGCATACCTTTTGACCTTGGTAGAGTGTGAAAATGGAACCTGTAGCCTTGGGACACTATGTTCAGGACCCATTTGTCTTGGGTAACCATTTGCCAATTGGATGAAAAAAGTGCTAGTTTTCCCCCTAAGGGGGCTGCCAAAAGAAAAGTGCTTGGATCTGGTAGAGAAAAGTCATTGGGACTGTTTCCTGTAAGGCTGTGATTTGTCTTCTCCGCTTTTGGAGGTAGGAGCACCCCATTGTTTAGGCCTGTATGAGCCTTGGGGCTGAAATATGCCTCTGGGATGCCTGTATCTGCCTCTTTGTGGTCAGTCTGACACTGGAAAGGACCAATTTTTAGAAGGCCAGTTCCTGCTAAACCTGGGTGGCTGTACCTGTAAGAAATCCTTGACTGTCTGCATGGATTTTGCTTTATCCTCCATTTTTTTTCAACACCTCTTCTGCTTTAATACCAAGCAAAGTATCATGCTGTAATGATGCATCTAATAATTTTGCTTTAACATGATCAGGCAGATTTTGTTCCTTTAACCAAGCATGCCTTCTAAGAACAGAACCTGTAACAATGGCCCTGCAAGAGGCCAGCAGTGAATCATAACCACATTGCAAATTATGCTTTCCCACTTGTTCAGCTGCATGCAATAAATCCTGCAATTCATTGTTCTCTGAACATTCAGTATTTGTCAACAATTTTTGTTTAAGCAGTGACATTAAATATTGCTGATATTTAAGCATATGAAACTGACAATTTAAAGCCCTTACAGCCAGGGTAGCAGAAGTGTAGACTTTTTCCCCCATCTGTCTAGAACCCTAGAATCCCTATCAGAGGGGACAGGGTTTTTTGCAGTGGAAGCTTTAACCCCTTTGGGACCCTGAGATATAGTTTCTGGGTCAGCAGCGGCTTTTTTATATAGGAATTTATGAGAATCCGGGACCCTGTAGTATCTGTCTGGCTTAGCAGGTGCAGGGGGTAAAGAGTCAGGGGACAGGCCGGACTCTGAAAATACATCATCTACAATGTCTAGAACAGGTGGAATAGCAAGGGGTCTGTGCTGAGGAAGTAGCAGAAAGTCTCTGAGCCTTTTCTTAGATTCAGAATAATCTTGGCTCTCCCAGTGTAAATGCTCCCTCATTGTATGCAGGGATTCCCCAAAAGAATATTCCTCAGGAGAGGCTGAAGGAATGGATTCTTCAGCATCAGAATCCTCATAGGGAAGCAAGGAGTAATCCTGTTCAGAAGAGGAATCAGAGGAAATAGAAACCTGATCAGAAGAATCATACTCTGTCTCTTGCCTAGGCCTCTTATCAGGAGGGGGATGGGAGCCCCTGATCAAAGTAATTAGGTCTTCGGCCATTTTGAGCATCTGGTTTTAGGCATGGAAGTCTGAGTAGGAGAATGCTGTACTTGTTTATTTGTCTTTAGAGCTGCTTTAGTCTTTGTCTTTGAAGCTGAAGCTGAAGATGGCTTAATATATAGTTGTGTAGGTCTGAAGACACCCTCAGAAGCCGATGCCTGCTCAGCGGCTCCGGACCCATCTGAGGGAATGATTTCCGAGTGTCCAATACCTTGAGTATCCAGAGGCCCAGTCAGCTCCACGTGGGAGTTGGAAGCGGCCTGTTGCTCTGAGGTAGCAGGTGCCAGGGGCTGCGAAAGCATCTGAGAACCGGCGACTGGGCTAGTAGAGGCCTCGTCGTTGGTTTTGGACCTCGGAGGCCTATCCTTTTCCTTGTCCTTGTGTTTTTTGTAAACTCCGGTTGTCGGCTGGTCTGATGGCATTATATAATAAAATCTTCGGCCAAAGTAATGAAATGCAAAATTGAACCAATGCTTAATAGTGCACAAAACCTACAGGTAACAACGTTGTGATCAGGGCCTAGGCAAGGAATACAGTAAGAGTGAAAATCCTTATGTGGTATTTGCTTCCCACAAGAAATACTTTTTCTGACATTAGTTTGGAGCAAGAAAAAAGTTTCTCCAATGGGGTACTTAGCTTTAATGAAGACTTCGCTTCTGAAATTCGGATTTGAAAATCTCAGGAGTCGGCCAACCGGCACTTACGAACTGCTTTTGCTTTGGGCACTGCGTGGCAAGAAAGACTGAAGAAAATGGCATCGGCTGCATCTTTTATACCCCTGGCGCACTGACGTCAGGGAAGAGGTGACAGCAACTGACGCCGGACCTAGACTTTGGAATTCTGGCCGACGGAGGGTAGCCTGCCAGCAGGAAAACCCAAGAGTAATGACTGCAACAGTGAAACACGATGAACATCAGCAAAACAAAAAAGCAGCGGACAAGGACATCATTAAAAATAATGTATTGAAAGCCCATAGTCAGCCAACATCGCAAACAAAACCAACCAAGGTGGGGGGCTATGTCCCCCACACACCCCTAACTAAATATATTAACTCTGAGATTGCACTACAGTGGGGAATATGACAAATTTGAAAGATTTCCCTTCACTTACCGTATGCATCACATTACTTCCTGGTTATTGGCCAACTATGGCCATTTGATGAATTTATTTTCATTGATGTCCTTGTTCACTCCTTTTTTTGTTTCGCTCTTTTCCATTTGAAATTTAGCCATTCGCATTTTATTGTTTCTTGTAGTCAATCATGGAAACTGTAACACCTCAGAAAAAGTTATATAGAGATCTGAAAAACTACACTTCTAGTTTTCTATAAAAATGCTCTTTCTACTTCAACCAAAGCTTGAGTATTGGCTTCATCCCAGCTGAGTGGAGGAGAGCCACTGTCATCCCTTTGCACAAAGATAGAGCGTCCACCGATCCAGGAAAATTACAATTTTGTACCTACCATAAATGTAGATGTTCGAGTGTTCACACTGCTGCAGTCATCACTCTTAGGTTATCCTGCCATCAGGCGGTCCCGCAGTCGGCCCGAGTTCCAAAGTCTTGGTCCGGCGTCAGTTGCTGTTGCCTCCTCCCTGACATCAGTGCGCCAGGGGTATATAAGATGCATCCGACGCCATTTTCTTCAGTTTTTCTTGCCCCAGATGTCAGGTGCCCCCAACAGGTAGGCAATACATATTGCTATATAAAAATATACATATAAAAATAAAACAATACCTTCAGTCACAAGCAAATACACCAAAGAGGTTGTATAGGATAGAAAGGAATAGATAAGTCTAGCTAGTTCAGAGGGGATGGAGGGAGGGTAACCTGGACTGCAGCAGTGTGAACACTCGAACATCTACATTTATGGTAGGTACAAAACTGTACTATGTTCATCGTGTTACACTGCTGCAGTCATCACCCTTGGGTTGAATCCCAAAGCTAAGGATGGGTGGTGGAACTAAAAGGGTTTGGAGAGGCTAGTAGGCCCTGCAGAACTGCAGTGGCAAAGCCAGCTCTGGTTTTAGAGTATCGAGGTAAGTGATAGTGCTTGGTGAAGGTGTGCACTGAACTCCAAGTTGCAGCCTCCAAAATATCCTTGGTTGGTACCCCTCTGAGGAAGGCTGTCGATGTAGCTGTAGCCCTGGTGGAATGGGGCCTGATGTTACCAGGCACAGATTTCCCATGGTGTGTGTAGCAGAAACGGATACAACATCCTATCCATTTTGAAATGGTCTGTTTTGAGATAGCTTTTCCTTGAGATCCTGCAGCATAGGATACAAAGAGCTGGCCAGATTTTCTGAAAGCCTTAGTTTTATCCAAGTAGTAACGTAATTGCCTGTGAATGTCCAAAGAGTGTAAGAGCCTTTCTCCTTTGTTCTGGGGGCTTGGATAAAAGGTGGGCAAATGAATGGTTTGGTTTAGGGCCACACTGGATAACACCTTTGGCATAAAGGAAGGGTTAGTTCGTAAAGAGACTCTGTCTTGATGAAAAATGATGAAAGGCTCCACTGCCAGTAGGGCCTGTAGTTCTGAGACTCTTCAAGCTGAAGTTATTGCTAGCAGCAGGGCAGTTTTGCCATGATAGGAACTGTAGATCAGCAGTGAAAGCTGGTTCAAAGGGTGGAAGTGTAAGCTTTTCCAGAACAAAGTTGAGATCCCAAGTTGGTGTTGGTGCTCTCCGGGGTGGTCTTATGTTCTTAGCCCCTCTGAGGAACTGTCTTAGTAATGGATGTGAAAATATAGGAGGATTCGTGTTGTATTGAGCTGAAATAGCTGAGGCGTGGATCTTAATAGATGAGAAGGAGAGTCCTTTGTGCAACATCTCAGTTAAATATTGAAGAATCTGAGGAATATTTGGGACAAGGGGATTTTGGCCTTTAGCCTGGTTCCAGGCGCAGAATCTTTTCCATTTGTCTGAATAGACTTTCCTGGTGCTGGGCCTCCTGGCCTCCAGAATGATGTCCATCACAGCTTTAGAGAGATGTGTTGACTGGTTATTTAGGCAATTTGCCATGCAGCCAGATTTAAAGTCTTGAGCTGGCTGTGTAAAATCTGATTGTTTTGCTGAGTGAGCAGGTGAGGAATTGTAGGCAAAATCCATTGTGGGCCTTGAGCCATGTTCCTTAGTATTGGATAACAGTGTTGGCATGGCCAGTCTGGAGCAATGAGTATCATTTGTGGCCTCTCTAATCTGGCTTTCAGCAGCACCTTTGCCAGAAGAGGCAGTGGAGGAAAGGCATACACTGTCAATGTTTTCCAACTAAATGAGAGGGCGTCCACTTTCCAAGCTAGTGTGTGGTATGTCTTTGTGCAAAATTTCCGTAGTTGTTAGTTTTGGGGGGAAGCAAACAGATCTAGGTCTGGGCTCCCCCATTTTTGAGTTATCATTGCGAATACTTGTGGATCTAGTTTCCACTCATGAGGATCTGTGATGTTTCTGCTTAGATCATCTTCCAGCATGTTTTTCTTTCCTGGCAGGAATTGTGCTTGTAGTTGAACTTGGTAGGTCAGTGCTGTGTTCCACAAGGTCATTGCTTGTCTGCACAGGGAGTAGGAGTGTGTGCCCCCTTGCTTGTTTATGTACCACATCACTGTGGTGTTGTCCGTCTTTATTTGGAGTTGTCCTGGATGTAGGAGGTCCTTGAAAGCTGTTAGGGCATTTTGTACAGCTAGCATCTCTTTTTGATTGATATGTAGATGCCTTTGGTTTGCAGATCATTTGCCCTGAATACACTGTCCTGCAATGTGTGCTCCCCAGGCATAATCCGATGCATCTGTTATTATAGTTTGCGTGGCTGTGGGTAAGGTGAAAGGCTGACCCTTGTTGAGGTGACATGCCTGAGCTCACCATAGAAACTCCTGTTGAAGGCAGGGAATGAGTGGAATTACTGTTTCCAAGCTCTGGCTGTGTTGAGACCATACGCTTTTCAGATACCATTGTAATTTCCTCATATGCAGTTTTGCAAATGGTATTAGTAGTATGCAAGATGCCATGAATCCAAAGGCCTGCAGAATTTTCCTTGCAGGGAGTTGGGTCTTTGTTGCCATCATTTTGAAGTATTGAGTCAGTTGTCTTTGCTTGTCTGGCATGAGGTAAGCCATCTGGGCCATTGTATTTAAGCTGGCACCCAGGAATATTATGTCTTGTGAGGGCACTAGTTTTGACTTATTTTCATTTACTGTGTACCCTAGGCAACTTAGTAGGTTTTTGACAAACGCCAGATGGTTTAATAGAATGTCCTTGCTTTCTGCTTGAATAAGGCAGTCGTCCAGGTATGGATATATCTGAATCCCTCTTTGTCTGCAGTATGCAATTACTGGTGCCAGGCATTTTGTAACGACCCTGGGTGCAGTAGATAAGCCAAAGGGCAGTGCAGAGAATTGGTAATGGGTTGAACCTGCAATAAATCGGCGGTATCTTCTACAATTTTGTCTGATAGGGACATGCAGGCATGCCTCCTTGAGGTACAACGTTACTAGCCAAGCCTTCTTGCCCAGCATGGGAAGAAGTTGCTTCCAGGTATGTGTTTAGAATTGAGAGGTCCAGAATGGGTCTCCAGGCTTTGTCCTTTCATGGAACTAGAAACAGTCTTGAGTAAAATCCTTGTCCTTGCTCCTGTGTAGGAACCTGTTGAATGGCTCTCATGTCCATGAGAGCTGTAATTTGCTTTTGAACCTCTGCCCATTGATTTGGTGGCAGGTTTGGCATTCCTTTTATCCTTGGCAAAGTGTGAAAGTGGAATCTGTATCCTTGAGATACACTATTTAGGACCCATTTGTCTTTTGTGATGATGTGCCAATTGTCTGCAAAGAGTGCTAGTTTTCCCCCCAAGGGAGCTGCCAAGAGGGTTTTGCTTGGTAGTCTAAGAGGTAAGTCATTGTGTTTGTCTTCTGGTAGTATGAGTCCTGTCTTCTCCTCCTTTTTGGGTTGTGGCATTCCATTGTCGAGGCTGGTAAGAGCCTTGTCGCTGGTCTCTGCCTCTTGGGAGTCTGTATCTGCCCCTCTGTGGTCTGGCAGAAGCTGGAAAGGACAAGTTTTTGGTTGGCCAATTTCTGCTGAAACGAGGAGGTTGAACCTGTAAATAATCCTTGACCGTCTGCATAGATTTTGCCTTATCCTCCATTTTCTTTAAAACTTCTTCTGCTTTTACACCAAATAAAACATCCTGCTGTAAGGATGCACCAATAACTTTGCTTTAACATGATCAGGTAAAGTTTGTTCTTTTAATCAAGCATGCCTACATATGACAGACCCTGTCACTGCTGCTCTACAAGAAGCTTCCAATTAATCAAATCCACATTGCAAAGTATGTTTTCCCATTTGTTCAGCTGAATGCAACAAATCTTGCATTTCCTTGTAATCTGGCTGGTCTGTACGTGCGAGCATTTTTTGTGTTAATTGAGACATCAGATATTGTTGATATTTCAGCATGTGAAACTGACAATTTAAGGCCCTCATAGCTAGAGTAGCTGAGGTATATACTTTCTTTCCCTATCTGTCTAGTGCTCTAGAATCCCTTTCAGAGGGCACAGGATTTTTAGCAGTAGAAGCTTTAACCCCTTTGGGACCCTGGAAAATGGTTTCTGGGTCAGCAACAGGGCTTTTATACAGGAATTTGTGTGAGTCAGGGACTCTGTAGTATCTGTCTGGTTTGGCTGGTGCAGGAGGTAGTGAATCTGGGTTAAGGCTAGATTCTGAATAATCATCATCCACAATGTCTAACACAAGTGGAATTGCAAGTGGTCTGTGCTGGGGTAGTAAAAGGAAATCTCGGAGCTTTTTCTTAGAATCAGAGTAATCTTGGCCTTCCCAGTGGAAATGTTCCCTCATAGTATGTAAGGTTTCCCCAAAAGAGTAGTCTTCTGGGGGAGATGCAGAAGGGATAGACTCTTCAGCATCAGAATCTTCATAAGGGGGAAAGGAATATTCCTGTTCCTCAGAAGAGTCTGAGGAAACTGAAACCTAGTCAGAGGAAGCGTAGTCCTCCTCCTGCCTTGGCCTTTTATCAGGAGGGGGATGGGAACCCCTGATTAGGGTAATTAAGTCCTCAGCCATCTTAAGCATCTGTTTCCTAGGCATGGGGCCTTGTACTGGAGAATGCTGTGCAGTCTTCTTTCTTTTTAATGGAGTTTTCAGTTTTGCATAAGATTTAATAGTGAGTGTAGTCGGTCTGAAGACACCTTCAGCAACTGAAGGCGTTTCAACTGCACCAGAATCTCCTTCAGGTATGGAGTCGGAAGGGCCTAAAGGTAAAGGTTGTGGAGGCCTAGTAATCTCAGCTTGTGAATCGAATGTCTCCTGGGGTTCTAAATCAGCGGTCGTCAGGGGCTGCGTAGGCGCCTCACTGAAAACCGGAGAACCGGTGACTGGCCTAGCAGAGGCCTCGGAGTCCGGTTTGGATTTCGGCTGCCTGTCCTTATCTTTGCGTTTTTTATGCATTCCAGTCGTCGGTTGCTCTGACGGCATGGTATAATTAAATTTCCTACCAAAATAATGTCAGGCGAAATCAAACCGACGTTTAATAGTTCATTTATTAAACCTAGCACAAAACCGACAACCTGTGACGTCGTGGTCTGGGCCTAGGCAAGGAATAAAATAAGAATGAAAGTCCTTATGAGGTATTTGCTTCCCACAAGAAATGCAATTGTTAACTTTTTCTGACATTGGACTGAGGCAAGAAAAGGTTCCCCAATGGGGTACTTAGCTTTATGAAGACTTCGGTCTGAAATTCGATTTGAAAATCTCAGGAGTTGGCCGATCAGCACTTGTGAACTGCTTCTGCTTTGGGCACCGTGTGGCAAGAAAGACTGAATAAAATGGCGTCGGATGCATCTTATATAACCCTGGCGCACTGATGTCAGGGAGGAGGCGACAGCAACCGACGCCGGACCCAAGACTTTGGAACTCGGGCCGACTGCGGGACCGCCTGACGGCAGGATAACCCAAGAGTGATGACTGCAACAGTGTAACACGATGAACATTTATAGACCAATCAGCCTAATTAGACTGATCTGCAAGGCCATGGAGCAGATTATCATGGACCTCATTAACAAGGACATTGGCAACCTCCAGACATTCAATCCCACACAGTTTGGTTTCATCAAGGGGAGGTCATGCCTGCTAAATTTGGTCGACTTCTTTGAGACGGTCACCAAGGCCATGGACGAAGGGAAGATTGTGCATACTGGCTACCCTGACCTGGCCAAAGCCTTCGATACTATTCCCCACTCAGGTATAACAAACAAACTCTCAGTTAGGCATCAGTCCATATGTTACCAGTTGGGTTGCAAACTGGCTCACTGATAGAACTCACCTTGTCAAAATAGGGGAAACAACCTCAAGCAGTAGACCTGTAACAAGCAGTGTAACCCTGAGATTGGTCTTGAGGCCTCTGCTGCTTGGGATATACTTTTCTGAGGTGCAAGCCAAAACCAGTGGGATATGGCTGACCAAGTTTGAACATGACTGAAAGCTGGGTGTCGTCATCAATTCCTCTAGAGATGTGGACATCCTCCAAGAGGGTCTCACCCAAACAAATGACTGGTGCCAGAAACATGGCCTCAACTAAATGCCACAAAATGCATCATCATCCCCTTTGGAGAGAGTGACAACCCCACAAACTATTCACACTGGCAATAAGGTCCTAAGCATGCAAATAGTCGTGAGGGTCTTGAGAACCCAGGTTGATAGCAAACTGACTTTTGACCACCATATTACCTCCGTTGCATGGAAAGCTTTCTACATGGCCCACCTCATTAGTAAGGGTAGCTCATCCAGGGACAAGGTGGTCATAACATCCCTGTATTCTTCCCTTACAAGACCCATTATTGAGTACAATGCCCCTTTTGGCATGTACCTCGCAAAGCACATGCAGCAACTAGACAGACCACAGAGGTTCCTTACCAGGAGAATCCAGGGCTTCAATCATCTACCCTACACAGATAGGCTAAAGGCCCTGTCCCTCTACTCAGTCTCCTACAGACTCCTCAGAGGTGACCTCTGTCTGGCATATAAAGCAGTCTCACACAAGAGTTTAAAACTGCCCTAAAAGACCACCTAACTAATAAATGGTTGTGCCCCTGCTCAACACCAGGGGAACAAGTGGACATAGGGAACAAATCCCATAGCTAGCTCTCCAAATGGTTGTGCCCCTGCTCAACACCAGGGCAACAAGTGACATAGGGAACAAATCCCACAGCTAGCTCTCCAATCTCTTACAGCAGTATTATCCAAAACTGATTGTTATACAACATCCATTTGCAATATTTCCATATTGTTGACTGGCCTCACGATTTTATCTAATATAAGAACTCTACACATTTATACATCTTGTCATAAATAGTTTCATGCTTGTTCATTGTTCATTATGTAAATATTTTTCATGCATGTTCATTGTTCATTATGTTTAAAAATTGTAACTATTATTTATGTTTTTCCTTGTTATGTTTGTACCAATACTGTACTGAAATGTGGAGCTTTTCTCCCTGGGCCTCCGCTGAAAAAGGACTGCTAGTCCAGATGGACTTTCCCAGTTACCAAATGTAAATAAATAAATAAATAAATAAATACTCTGATGGGACTGCTGCGTATCAAGCTTCACTCGAGTAACCCACATGCACGACCTCAACTTGGTCTGTGCCATCAACAGGACTTGTTGGCGGTACAGACCTGTGTCTCAGACACTCTCCCTTTTGTGGAATAGAGTCCCTCTCCACATCAAGCAGAGTGCCTTATTAACCCTTTTTAAACACAACCTGGATAACTGGATGGGGAACAGAAAATCAACCCCCTGGGATACCACCTTTGTCCCTGCTGGACGGTGACATAGGGTGCTGACTTGTTTGAACATGGGCTAAATTACTGGCTAGACTTGTAAGGGCCTCTGGGCCAATAGCCTAGTAACTTCTTATGATCCTATGAGGCAGCACTTTCAAACAGCATTATTATCTGCTTTAAACCTATTACTTTTATGCTCTACAATAACTAAACAAAAATACCCAGAATACACTGCTGCTCTATCACTGCCTGAATCATTATTTTGTAGCAATGTTAATACAGTTAGCTTGTCCAATTATAGTACACTATGTAGTGTACTCACATGCATCATCGATTACCGTAGTAGTGGTACCAAAATGTGCACTGCTCTGCTACCCTACGACAGGCTAATGTATAAAGCTATGTCAAACCCAGAGCTGTTGGACATGCTACACCTAAAGAAATCCCAATCCCTCCAAGCTACACGCTCTAGGGATCTAAACCTTGTGACCACAATAAACAGGACACGCTGGAGGGATAGATTCCTGTCCCAGAGACTTCTTATACTCTGGAACAAGCTACCCATCTATGTCAAGCAAAGTTCTTCATTAGCACTCTTCAAGAAGAATCTTGATGAGTGGATGGGAAATAGAAAATACACCCCGGGGATCACTTCTGTGTCTCTGCTTGACAGTGGCACAGGAAAATAACTTTCTTGGGTGGCGTAAGCTATGGAACCTTGATGGCTAGGCTTACATAGGCCCTTGGGCCAATAGCCTAGTACCTACCTATGAACCTATAAATGAATACCACTTTGGGGTTCCTCTGAAAAGAGGCTATTGGTCTTGTGGGACTAACCCAGTCAACAAAGTGTGAATAAATTAAAAAAAAAAAATGGTTAACATTCTGCAGTGCTTCACATCCGCTTCAATAAGAAAATAAATGAAGGGGGCATGTGTCCTAAGAAGTCATCTTATTTAAATATGAAATCCCATTTTTGGATATTTTAAAGGTTAGAATCCTGTGTGACAGTCTGAAGTTGAGAATCCATGTACAACTGTCCTTCCCCATTCCAATAGCTATTACACCCTTGCTGCCATTACAGTCCTGTCTTCCTGACCGACACCAACAGGTAACCATTTTACTTTGTAACAAGACAGTAATCACATTTGCTCCCAACTCAGAATGTCCTGATCTCCCATAACTTCACTACTTAGTGTTATGATGTGTCCCCACAGCTTCTTGCCAAGGCACAGTGTAAAAGGATGTTCTCTTCTGTCCTGAACTGCAAAGGGGGCTGTTTTTAATCTTAACACACAAACAATTTTGCATGCAATAGCTGTATTTACTTATATATTCAGTGAAGAAACCTTCAAGTTAATCTACTTTAGAGTATATTTACTTAGAGAAATGGCGATCTATACATCAGCACCCAGATTGGAGAACCAACATTCTCCAGCAGGGTAGTAATGTACAAGTAATGCCCTCTAAAAAATGAGCCCTCTGCTTCATGGCAGCATATCAAGTTGCAGTGGAGCTCCGACAGAAAAACAATAAAGGCACCATTATTTTACACTTGCTAAGCAGTGCTTTAGCTGTTTAGCGAGTGTAAAATAAAAAAGAAAAAAAAATTAAAATTAAAAAAAAAAAGTGTGTGTGTGTTTATGTCTGTGTTTGAGAGTACGAGAGAGAGAGATTGACTGAGCTATTGTTTTACACTCGCTAATCAGCACTTTTCCTGTTTGGTGAGTGTAAAAAAAAAAAACCAGGAAAAAAGCGTGTATGTGTCTGTGTGTATGTTGCTGTCTGTGTGTGCGTGAGTGAATGCATGCACAAAAGCAGAACAGACAGAGAGAGAGTGATGGAGCTTTCCCCAGGCACCAGCAGCATCAGTTAAGAGATTTCTGTACCTCTCAACCATATCTCTCAACCTCTAGCAACATGAAATCATGACAGAGATGCACATAAGAGGGAACAAGGGACCAGAAATAGGGACAGATTTTAAATACTGGTCTTATAAACTTGGAAAGTTGCTAGAATAACAAGGATTCCATTAGTATGCATTTTCTGAAGCAGAGGTGTGTGTGTGAGAGAGAGAGAGAGTGAGTGAGTGACCACTGGCGGCAGCAGCAGTAAAGAGGTTCGCCTACCTCTGGACCTTTCAGCTGAAGAAATCTGGATAAAGCCTAAAATAAAGCAGGAACAAAGACTCTAAAATAGAAACAGATTTTAATTATTGCTATTATAAAATTACAAAGTTGCATAAGTAAAAGATTTGTGTTAGCATTACTTTTCTGAAGGAAATAAAAGTCTGAAACTCAAATGTATGTCATTTAGTAACTTCAATCTCCAATGACTGCCAATGAACTAAACGATTTAGGAGTAAGGGACCAAAAAATAAAGCAAATACCTGGTAATTTTTTTAAATGGTTATATTTTGGATGTAAAATGCTTCTTCCAGCACCATTAACATATACTACAGTAAGTTTGAAACATTAAGCAGAGGAATTATTTTACATCAAAAATATATTAAAAAAAATAGTAATAAAAAAATAAATAATTAAAACACAAAGAAAAGCTGTGTAAAATCTTACCATAACCATAGATGTCCCTCTCTTCCATGTTGCAGCATTCTACACATGGGTTTACTCCGGTCTTGCATATGTACGGCCAGTATACAAAAGTTTTCAGTCCCTCTGAAGTGTGTGGGACATCTAACATGGCTGTGGGAATGTGGGCCATAAAAGTGATGTCTGCATGAACCAGCCCTCAGAACTGAAAGCCCCAGTCAGAGACAGTCCTAGTAAGGGCAATGCCAGTCCAGTGCCATCCAGAAAGGGAAATGCAACCTAACAGGAGGGGAAAAAGGGTGGGAAAGAATACTGCAGCAAAAAACTCCGGCTGTACTCAGTAGCATATCGCTTACTCAGAGGTGATCTCTGCCTGACTTACAAAGCCATGTCCAACTCAGAATTGATGGACATGCTCCACCTAAAGAAATCCAAGTCACTGCGAGCCATGCGCTCTAGTGAGCTAAACCTCGCAACAACAATAAATAGAACATGCTGGAGGGATAGACTCCTGTCACAGAAACTCCCCATGCTTTGGAACAAAATTCCAAACTACATCAGGCAGAGCCCCTCACTAACACTCCTCAAGAGAAACCTTGACGAGTGGATGGGTAATAGAAAATACACCCCTGGGATCACTTCATTGGCTCTGCCTGACAGAGGATCAGTTAATTAATCAATGGGGCGGCGAAAGCCAACACACTATGGCTAGGGTTATAAATGCCCTTGGGCAGATAGCCTAGTACCTACCTATGGAAGAGAAGGACATCTATGGTTATGGTAAGATTTTACACAACTTGTCTATGTCCTTCTATTCCAATGTTGCAGTATTCTACACATGGGTGAGTGCCAAAGCTCACTGTGAATGGGTGTTGTCTACAGGCAGACTCCAGGAATCTGTGAAGGATAGCCCTGGCAAACCCTACCTTGGGACTAGAGATGTGGTCTACTTTGTAGTATTTGGTAAAGGTGTGAACTGAAGCCCAAGTAGCTGCCTCTAGAATAGTGGAGGTATCCAGGCCCTTAAAGAAGGCTCCTGAAGAGGCATAGTTCTGGTGGAGTGTGCTTTAACTGTACTTGCAGAGATTTACCACAGAGTTGGTAGCAGAAGGTGATGGCCTTTGAGATCCAGGCAGATATGGTCTGTTTGGACACTGCCTTTCCCGGGGCTTTAGGGTGGAAGGATATGAAAAGCTGGTCAGCCTGTCTGATGGACTTGGTTTTATGCAGGTAAAACCTGAGCTGTCGGTGTACATCCAGGGAGTGCAGCACTCTTGCACGGTCTCCCTGTGGATTGGGGAAAAAGGCAGGTAGGTGTATGGCCTGGTTAAGGGACAGGTCATTCACCACCTTGGGCATGAAGGATGGGTTAGTTCTTAAGGTAACCCTGTCCTTGTGGAACACTAGAAAAGGAGGAATAGCCATAAGGGCTTGTAGCTCTGATACTCTTTCTGGCTAAGGTCAAGGCCACTAGCAGTGCAGTTTTCCATGTGCAATGTTTTAGAGAAGATTTGTCTGCTGGCTCAAAGGGAGAGAGTGTAAGCTTTTCAAGAATGCAGTTAAGATCCCAAGGAGGAGGGTCAGTTTCCTGGGAGGTCTGAGGTGAAGTACTCCCTTAAGGAAGAGCTTAGAAGGAAGTCTGGATGCTAGTGGGGGATCCAGAGGAAGGCATGCTGAAATTGCAGACAGATGAGCTTTGATGGAAGAATAAGCCAAACCATTCTTGAGTAGCTCACACAGGTAAGACAGGACTAGAGGGGGCTCACTAGAAAGTGGGTCCAGCTGTCTTTTGTAACACCAAATAGTGAATCTTTTCCACTTAGAAAGGTAGGATTTTCTAGTATTTGGTTTCCTGGCATCCTGCAGGACATTGAGCACATCCTCGTTATACAGGTGTCTAAAGGAGATCTAAATCCTATCAGTCACAGGGTGAGGTGCAGAAGCTGTCACTGTGGGTGAATCTGTGATTCTTTGTGTTGTGGGCGAAAGTCCACTCTGCGGAGGGTAACTTGTGGCAATTGCCCTTGGACAATTGTAGAAGTAGGGGGAACCAGTGCTGTCTGGGCCAGTAGGGAGTTCACCAACAAGATTTTTGGAATGCCCAGCTGGATTTTCAGGACCACCTTCTGAATGACTGGGGGGGGGGGCATATAGAAATTTCCACTTCCAGGAGATTGCGAAGGCAACTGTTGCCAATGCCAGCAGATCTGGTATCCTGGTGCAAAACCCAGGAAGCTGCCTGTTGATGGGGAAGGTAAACAGTTCTATTTGAGGTATACCCCACCTGTGAACCAGATCACATCTCTGTGAAGCATCCATTCATGGTTGGTTGTGATGGTTCTGCTCACATAGTCTGCCTGGGAGTTGAGGAGAGAGGGAATGTATGCCGCCTGCCGAGTAATTCCTTGTGAGGTGGCTAGTTCCAATACCAGAAGGGCTAGTCTGCAGAGAAGGTAAGAAGTGGTCCCTTCCTGCTTGTTGAGATACCACAGCACAGTAGTGTTGTCTGTGTAAATCTTCCAAGGGACCTCACTGGAGGAAATGTAGAAATGCCTGAAGAGACAGAAGAATTGCCCTTATCTCTTGAACATTGATGTGTTCTAGGTTGTGAGGTTTTAGCTACAAGCCCTGCACCCTTCGATGGCCCAGAGTTGCTCTACAGCCCAAGTTTGAATCATCTGTGTGCATGACCTGTGTGGGTAGAGGTGGTTGGAGGGGAAGACCTGTATTATTGTTCACTTGTGCCAACCACCACTGTTTTTCCTTTTTCAGGTAAGGG
The DNA here is from genome assembly GCF_019279795.1 of Protopterus annectens. Classification (NCBI taxonomy): domain Eukaryota; kingdom Metazoa; phylum Chordata; order Ceratodontiformes; family Protopteridae; genus Protopterus; species Protopterus annectens. The sequence goes on along the minus strand of NC_056733.1, from coordinate 1,474,129,387 downwards.
AGAAGGGGCACCCTGTGCTCCAAAGAATGGGAGTGCCATGTCCAGACTGACCGAAGATACCATTGTAACTTTCTCATATGTAATATTGCTAAAGGTAGCATGAGGATGGTGGCTGCCATGTAGCCCAAGAGTCTGAGGAACTGCCTTACTGTCACTTCCATAGACTGGAGGACCAGAAGTAGATGCTCTGTCAATGTTTCCATCTTTTGTGGTGAGAGGTATGCTTCCATGAGGTGTGAGCGTATTCTGCACCCGAGGAAGACAATGTCTTGGGTTGGCTGGAGATGTGATTTTGAGAAGTTTACCTGATATCCCAGGGACTGTAGAAGAGACACTACAATGTGGATGTAGCGCTCAAGGGTCTCCTTGCTGTTTGCCTTGAATAACATGTCACACATGTAAAGGAATATCTGCATTTCCTTTGTCCAGTAATAAGCAATCACTGGTGCCAAATACTTTGTGAAGACTCTGGGTTCAGTGGAAAGCCCAAATGGCAAGGCAGAGAATAGTAAGTGAGAAGAGTCCCCCAAGAACCTCAGGTATTTCCTGTAAGCTGTTTTTAAGGGGCTGTAGAGATAAGCATCATTTATATCTAATGTGGCCATGAACTCTTGGGGGAGCAGGAGAGGAAAGAGGGTTGGCAGGGTCAACATCGAAGATAGGGACCTTCAGAAACAAGTTGAGATGGGTGAGACCTAGAATAGGTCTCCAGGGTCTGTCTTTCCTGGGGACCAGGAAGATCCTGGAGTAGAAACGTCTTCCTTATCAACTGAGGGAACTGATTTGATGGTGCCCTGAGCCAGAAATGTTTGCAGCACTGGTTGCATGAGATGCAACTGTTGTGTAGGTGGCTGTGGGGTACCCTTTCGTTTTGCAGGGGAGAGCCAAGACATGAAAGAACCATTCTGGAGGATTGACAGGACCCATTTGTCTGAAGTGATGTTGGCCCACACAGGGAGGCATTGAGAGAGGTGGGCTGACAGAAGTAAGGAAGGGGGGGGTAGGCAAGGAAGGCAGGTAGTCAGATGCTACCTGCCCTATCTTGAAAGGGTGGTCTCTGGTTAGAGGAGGGACATGCTCTAGCTGGAGGGGGGTTGTTTCCTTTTAGGCCTCCTAGTCCTTGAAAGAGCAACAGGATGAGAGTGCTTCCTTATGAAGTGGGTTTTAGCAGGAGTTTCTTTGAAATGTCGGTATGGGGAGACCAGCAAGTGTTTGAGGTCCTGCATTTCTTTACATTTTTGCTGCAGTGATTTGAAAAGGTCTGCTACTTTAGAACCAAACAATGCTGTATTGTCCAGGAGTGCATCCATAAGCTTTTCCCTAAAATCATCAGGCAGAGGTTGGAGGAGAAGCCAGAAGTATCTACGTAAAGCAGATGCTGATGTTGCTGACCTGGCTGAAGATTCAGCAGCATCATAACTGCACATTACAGAGTACCTGGTAACCTGAAAGTGAGGGCTAGGAGACAGGACAGTGAGGCTTTGGCAGAGCAGTCAGGGATATCAGCCAGTTCTTTGGTGGCTGACTCCAACAGGGATAGAGCATACTTGGCCATGTGTGTCTGGTAGTTGGTTGCCCTGAAGGGCAAGGTAGCAGGGATATAAATCTTTTTACCCAGACATTCCATTGTTTTGCTGTCCTTGTCAGCAGGGAGAATGATGGTAGTGGTAAAAGTTTAGAGGCCTTGCCCATAGAGACAGAGATTGTAGCTGGGTCAGCAGGTGGGCAGTTTCAGGCACCTTATAAACTCTGTCAGGTCTGCGTGGAGCAGGTGGTTGGGAACCTGGATTAAGAGATGCTGAGGAAAAGGCATCTCGGAAAGCAGGAAGATAGGTGGAACAGCAGATGGGCTTGGGGAACCCATCTGAATGATGTCATATCATCTTTTTTGGACCTCAGTCATTTCAGAGGATTCCAACTAGAAATTATCTTTCATTTTGGAGATAGTTTCCCCAAAGGTTAAACCCTCAGCAAGGGAGTCTGGATTGACTGATTCTTCCTCTGGGGAGCCATATCCCAAGGGGGAAGAAATCTGGGAGGTGCAAGATAAAGATTCCTCAGAGGAAGAATTAGGAAAGTCCTCCTCTTCCCTCATTTTAGGGTCTGAGGCCTAGGGCTCAGGAGTGGTGGGGATATGTTAGCATTCACAGTAGAGGTAGGCCATAAGGCCATGAATGCATTAAACAGGCTTTGACTGAAAGCCTACCACCAGGCATGCTTTCAGAAGAGGGAGAGATATGCTTTCTTTTGTCTTTCTACAGGCTGAAGATCGGATGGTAGAGGCCCAGTGGAAGAAGTAGGCCATAAGGTCTTGGCCTTCTTTTTTGGCATTTCCGAAGGAACATTAGAGGAGCTCTCCATCCCTAATGCAATTTGCTTAAGGTGCTGGTTTTCCAAGTAAAGGTTTAAAGCATACAGGTGGCTACGTAGGGTCTTGAGTACAAACGCCTGACAAATGGGGCAGGTCTTGTAGTCATGTGACTGCCACAAGCAGAAAAGACGCTGATTGTGGGCATCCTTGTGGGGAATCTGCCAGCCGCACTTACACTTGCCCTTTCTGGATGACATGAATAGGCAATACAAGTAAAAAGAAAGGACTGAAAGGTTCCCCAATGGGGTACTTATCCTAATTCTTTGGATCTAATGTCAGTGGTGACAGGAACAGCTGGCGTACGACTGGCAGCTCAGACATTCCCACAGCCACGTCAGATGTCCCACGCACCCCAGAGGGACTGCAAACATTGGTATACTGGCCGTACATATGCGAGACAAGAGAAGTAGACCCATATGTAGAATACTGCAACACTGGAATAGAAGGACATAAATTTAGAGCTCATTCTCCAAGAGCAATAATGCCCTGCAGGGTTTGTGTTTATGTGAACATGTGTTGTGTATAGGCAATACAAATGAATGCACACACACACACATTCCAAAGCACACTTCCATATATTTATATGCATGCACTCTCAATATCTATCTATATAGCCAGATATATAGACAGACTATGTCTAGACAGACAGACACACACACACATCTAAAGTCCATAGTTAGCCTCTACTTCAGAATCAAGCTCTCACTCATGAAAGGCATTCTGATATATTTTGTTTCTGTTTAAAGCTGACTATGATACATTTTCAAGCAGATGTTAATGATGCATTTCCTGTCATGTGCAACAATCAGAAAAGAAATTGACAGACTGATGAACTTTATAATGCAAAAATAATGACTTTGACTAACTTTGAGAATGACAGTTAAATGCTTTGTGTATGTGCTTGCTCATTGTGTCTTCCCACAATACTGTGAATGAATGGAAATATGATTCCAGGAATGAAGGATGTAGTTTTCAAAACAAAAAGGTAATCTCAAAAGTCAATAAATCATAGACATTATATAAACTGGATTAAAAGGGGACATATGATTTTAAGCCAATCAGGTAAATCACAGGACGACTTTTCCTTTAATGGAAATGAATGTACATTAACCAATAATGCCATAATCAATGTTATTCTAATGGGGTCACCAAGACCCACATTCAGCTCCATGAAGGAAAAATTATTACCAGCAAAAACACAGAATGACAGCAGGTACCTACACAACGAAATCTGGCAACCTGCTGTTGATATAGTTCTGGGAAAGGAAATACTGTATTACTCCAGTATGAAAACATCTGTCAAAATGACCTACCCAGAAAAAGAACAGAATATTTCTAGATAAAACATTCATGATGAGCAACCTGCTGAGCAAAAGCAGTCAGAGGAAGGATGTCTCATCAGTTTGGTGTGAAAAATGCAGTTTTGCTGATCTTACTCAGAACTATCAGCAGGACAGGATGTACTGTTTGTCATGATAACCAACAGCATAATTTATAAAGCTTATCCTTGAGTAGCTGCCAGGAAAATGTTGCAGAAATGGGTGTGGTTTGCAAAATTCACAGCACAGCGTGCAGCAAACATCTGCAGAAAGAAGCTATGCAGGTGTTTTTTATAAGGCAGCATTGCCAGTGGATTATTACTTTTTTGACAGTGTTAGCTGTTCACTAGTCTTACACATGCATTAAAGAAACTAGACAGTTCTAAGAATGTGGGTTCTGTCCCCACAACAGAAACCTGGGACACAAAGCCTCACTCAATAAAATTCTTATATTAATACTGAATGGGATGCTGTAGTGTTGCACTGTTTTTAATGACATACCAGAATCTGGTATTAGGCTTGTAAAACTCACAAGACATAAATGCATGTTAATGAAGTAACACAGTACTGTTGGTGCGTTTGTGTTTTGTAAAATTTGACAGATTGTAGCTGGAACTGAGAGAATCAGACTATTTTTTTAGCAAACAATTTCTTATTTGTTTACACCACTAGGTAGATATTAAAAGAGCCAATGGCATTCTCGTAAAAAAGAAAAACAAGCATGTAATATTTCTACCATGACCTGATGAAATTCACCCATTTAGCACTAGTCATCCTTGAAAATGGAAGTGAAAGCTGAATGCTCCCTCTAGTTAATATACATATGAAACAAACAGCCACAGCACAACCACGAGCAGTACTGGCTCTAAGGGAGAGATGAGATCATGTGGGTATGAACAACTTATAAACAAAGGGATTGTGCCTAAATATAGAGATGTCATTACCCTCCTTTACTCCGCCCTCATTAGGTCAATCACTGAGTATAATGCCCATCTGTCCAGACACATACAACTGCAATGACAACAGTGGTATCTTATTAAAAGGATACAAGGTCTAAACAACATGTCCTTGATGGTATGACTCAAAGCCCTGTCACTGTACTCTGTATCCAGCACTTTTTGTTTAGTCACAATAACCAAACTTCTTCAGATACTACAGTATCTGAAGAAGTTTGGTCATTGTAACTAAACGAAAAGTGCTTAATAAAACACTTTTACTCTTACTTAGCCTGCCATCCTTACTTAGCCTGCCATCCTTTATCACCATTTTTTGTATTTCAGTTAGTTTGTTGGTCTTCATCTTTACTATACTCTGTATCCTACAGACTGTTAAGAAGTGACCTGTGTCTGGCATCCAAGGCATCCTGGAATCCTCAAACCTGATGGATTTACTGCACATCAGCAAGTCAAATGGCATCAGAAATACTTGGTCTAGGGATCTAGATCTCTTCTGCAGCATCAACAGAATGGTTTGCAGGGACAGGTATATCTCGTAGAAGATAAAGTTGCTCTGGAAAAGACTTGCCAACCACATAAAAGAAAGTTCATCCCTGTCTATATTCAAGTACAAATTGTATCTATGGATGGGAAACAAAACATTTACTCCAGGACTGCCCCCTGTACTAGTAATGGATAGAGGCAGATTCTAAATGCTTTATCCCATGCATGGGCCCCCACAAATTATATATAGTATTATCCTACTTATCATCATTAGGGGCAATATATAATTATTGACCATGGGATAGGGTAAGGCCAATCTCTAACCAAATCAGACAGATTCATTTGAGCAAGAAAATGTAAACTGGATCAATTTAAAATGGCCCGCTAACCTAGTACTTGGCTATGAAGCTAGGAAGGTCAACTACAAAGAATGATGGGCAACCAGTGGCTCAGGAATTAGTACTGTCACCTCTCAGCAAGAGGTTCTCTAGTTCTGTTCTCAGTTGGCATGCCTTCTCTGTCAGGAGTCTGCATATCCTCCATGTCTTCATATGGGTTTGCTCTGGTCTTCTCCAACATCCTAAACAGGGTTGGCCTTAGGTGAAATGTTGACCTAGGTGAAGAGCTCCACAGCACTCCATGCTGACCATTGCCCACCACACACATCCCCACATTTTCCCCATCATGCTCTTCCCACATCATTCAGATTATTTTTTAAACTTTGTTCAAATTTTGTATTTACGCTCCTGCTTTTTCTTGAATTGTTCCAGCACATCCTTACTGGACCAGCCAGCACTTCAATAACTGTAGAGGAAATAAATGAACTAAGCTGCAGGGTCAGCCATGGCAGTTCTAGATGGCATGAGGTACATTTTTTTAGTTTTTTTGTAACTGTTTACTACAATGATGGAATCATGCCCAAGGAAATAAATTCGGTCTTACTGTTCAACTTATTTTATTTTCTATTTTTGTCTCCTGCTACTGACCATTACTGGACCCCTGATCCTCTCTTCAATTTCCTGGTCTAGCTATCCCTCTTGGCCACCCCTGGACAAGCTACAAATAATGGTTAAGTCCAGCGAGGACATCAAGGTGTCTTGAGTCTGGGTTATACTGTTTCAGAGAGTGTTTTCCTATTTTTGCCCGTGTCCCAGTAACACACTGTAGGTGGGGTGTTCAGTGGATGGATAACACCAATCTGCTCCTCACTTCCACAAGGAGCTGATATCAGCATGCTGTCTCACATACCACTGGGAAGCACTTTGCAGATGTTTCCTCAGCTAGGAAATCTAACTCTGCTATTTGCCTGTCCATGCGCTTCTCCCTTGTGGTAGATGTACCTGTGCGGAAAAACTGCAGTGTCAATAAAAGCAGAAGACCACATAACTGAGAAGCAAGTAGGACCCTGTAAAAAATCAGTTTTTAGAATTCAGACCTTATTTATACTATAAGCATACCCTTTCTCTGCAGAAGTAGCCTCTCTTCCCAATTTCTGTACAGGATCTCAAACATTCTGAAACAGGTTCATAGGTGTTTACTAGAATAACAACCACAAGGGCCTTTTTAAGCCTAGCCATGCATCCCAATTCTCTGACAAGTTCTGGTACCCTTTTTGAGTGTAAACAGGGGCTTGGGAGATGAAGCAATTACAAGAAGGGGCATAACAGATTAAACATTTACAGGCTACACATGTCCACTACAGACAGGTGCCAAACCAGGGATGAATGTTCTGTTCCCTACCCAATTGTCTAAGTTACACTTGAATTGGGTTAGGGAGGAACTCTGCTTCACATAGATGGGGAGCCTGTTCCAGAGGCAGGGTAGTCTCTAGGATACATGCCTGTCTGTCCAGTAGGTCCCATTTATATCCCAGGCAAGGTTTACGTTTTTAGAACTGGTAATTCTAGTGCTGTTTGTTTTGCAGATATGCAGGAGGTCCATCAAAGTGGGGTCCGACAATGCCCTGTATTGCAGGTATAGCTCTTCCCTCAACAGCCTGTAGGAGACAGAATACAGGGATAAGGCCTTGAGGCAGTCTGCATAGGGCACTTTACTTATGCTTGTATTCTTTTAGTGAGGAACCTCTGTGGATGTTCCAATTGTTTGATATGCCTGGTTAGGTACACACTAATGTACTAAATGATAGGTCTGTTGAATGCTGAATACAGTGGAGCAATGACTTCCTTGGACCTAGATGCCATATCTTTATTTATAAGTTGTGTAACATAGAATGATTTCTTCACTACTGCAGACACATGACAGTCAAAGGCTAAATTACTGTGTGTGTGTGTGTGTGTGTGTGTGTGTGTGTGTGTGTGTGTGTGTGTGTGTGTGTCTGTGTGTGTGTGTCTGTGTGTGTGTGTCTGTGTGTGTGTGTCTGTGTGTGTGTGTCCAAGTTCCTGACTACTGGGTCAACTCTTAGGGGTGCGTTGTCAATATGACAGTTACCAAGGGTGGATGACTTCCGAAGGATACTATTATGTACTTCTTAGCATTTAGTTTTAGTCCATGGCTCTGACGCCAATTGTTTATCTGTGTCAGCCCTACCTGGAAAATGCATGTGTCAGCGTGGGATTCAATGACAGCTCCTAATTTGCAGTCATCTGCAAATTTAGTCAGCCAGAAGCCACTGACACTGGCGTTGACTTCAGAGAAGTAAATGACAAAAAGAAGCGGTCCCAGGACTGATCCCTAAGAGACTCTGCTTGTGACTGGCCTCTTCATAGAGGTGGCCTCCTCAATTTAAACATCCTGGGTCTCGTCTTTCAGCCAGTTGACCATCCGGTGGGTGACATAAGGGTTTGTACCTAACCTCTTTGAGTTTGTCAACAATGCCCAAGTGGGGTATTGTGTCAAATACCTTGGTCAAGTCAAGGTAGGCAGCGAAAACCATTTTACCTTCATCCATTGCTTTGGTGACCTTCTCAAAGAAGTCCACCAGGTTGAGTAGGCATGATGCCCTTGATGAAACCAAACTAGTTTTGGTCCAGTGTCTGGAGGTTTACTATGTCATTATTGATCATTTTCATGACAATTCTTTCCATGGCTTTGCATACAAGACTAGTGAGACTTATGGGTTCTTAGATTCCAGAGTTTGTAGATGGGCCACCTTTCTGTAGAGAGAAAACTGTTGCTATACTCCATTCGTGAGGCACAAAGCCTGTTTGGAGGCTACAATTAAACAGTGATTCCAGGGGGGGGGTTGATAGATCATATTTCATGCTATTTAGAAGGCATCCTTAAATATTGTCTGGGCCCATTGATGCAGTGTTCTTGGCCTTAGAGAGATCATTAAGGACCTGTTCCCTACTGGTAGTAGGGGAATTTATATTTTATGGTATTTCATGAGGGAAGGTTGAGGGGAAGACGGGGATAAAGTTGGAACTGAATTTGTCAGCCAGTAGGTTTGCTATATCTTCTGGCTCAGTATAGGTGGTTCCATTTGCAATGAACTCTTCACACAATTGTGTATTGCCATTGAGGCTGTGGGTATAGTTAACAGTGGGGTAATTATAGTCACCCATGAATATGGTATGGGGTTGAATGGTGAGTGTTTCCTAAGTTTAAAAACATGTTATGGGTTTCCTGGGTTGCAAGGAAGTGGTACTGGATTTTGCCTACTGTGAATTGAACATGGAGAAGCTCAAGTGCATTGCCCTGTTTGACCAGCCTTGAGGTACATTTTCTTTATTTTTTTATGTAAATTGAAACACCTCCACATTTAGTCCCTGTCTGTGTAGTAACTGGTCTAAATGTGTGGAAGGCATTATAACCTTGCACTAACAGTGTGCTCTCAGTGGCTTTAAAGCATGTCTCTGTGACCTCACAGACATCAGCATTTTCTAGTGTGAATAGAGCTGCAAGGGAGTGGAGCTTTTTGTTTAGACTCCTAGCACTGAGCAGTAATACCTTTAGATTTTCTTGGTTTTGATTTGCTATGTCGGAAGTACTTTCAGTTTCCCTTCCCTATAGTGCCCTTTTTGGCAATGCCAATGTTTTAGCTAATATTAGAAAGCCTAGAGGGGAGAGGTGCAGACCATCCCTGGCAAAGAAACATAGTCTGTTGAGCATCTCCTTCCATGCTGACAAATATTGCACACCTTTAGAATGAGACCAGAAACTAAACCAAATATTAAAGTCAGTCATCTTTTGTTTGTATTGTGGCATCATACTTAGAGAAGGTAAAATGCTGCTCAATGCTATGCTCATACCACCTTATATTCCAAGAGCTCCATGATGTCTCTCTTCATATAGTCTGTGGAGGTATGTCTCAGATCATTTACACCCATCATGGACTATGATGGAGTCATATTGGTACTTGTGGTCCAATGACCTGAGTATGTGTGTAATGTGGCAGATCCTAGCCCCTGATAAGAAACTGACATGTGACTTTCTCCTTACTCAGCCTGGTGAAAGGGACATCAGTGTGTCTCACAATGGAATCTCCAATGACCAGAATGTTGGATTGTGTGGTGGCTTGCCTTATGGGCTTAGAAGTAGAGGCTGCATGAGATGTGGCTGTATGTGTTGATGTGGGTGTTGTTTTGAAAGAGTGCATTTGGAGCTGCAGAGGGTATTTGTTATGTGTACTTCATCTAGGAGGTCTTTGCGGTTCAGGAAGGTTACATTTAAGTGCCTCAAGAAAAGTTGGTCTATGTGTCTGCTTTGAATTGTGTGTAATGGATGCAGTGAGTGTATTACTAACAACTTTATTAACATTAGGCATACTTTCATGTCAGAGCGTTGCCTCCAGTGACATTGTGCAAATACATCTCTCACAAATCATATCAGTTTGTTTGAGAATTAACTGGTAGTCAGTAAATATAAGGCAATTTCTACATTGTCTCAGGATGCTCATATCCACCATGTTGGTGACAGAGATGGTGGGAAAATTCATACCCATGGCAACAAATCCTTTTTTATTGATCAGTCAGTTGGAGTGAGAACATAAAGCAATGTCAGGAGTATCCAGTTTACAACTCTGGGGGCAGTGTTTGTCAATACAAGCTAGTTGCCCTGTGTGCAATAGGTATTGGTGAAATTATAATTTTGCTTTAACAGGAAAAATGTCACTCAAGGTGTCTGTCTATACAAGGTACTGCCAACTACTTGAGGGGAACCTAATAAACAGACTCTGATGAATTATGGATAAATCAAACAGTGTTTACTGAAAAGAAAGAATTAGCTTGTCAAGAATGATGAAAAGAGGGACGTCACGTGAATGGCGACTGCTTTGCTACTACTAGTGCTGGTCTCACCACAGCTTCACTCTGTTGAGATTCTCTCACCAGACGCAAAACAGAAGCACTAATCACAAAATGACTACTGACAGGCAAAATGTGGGCTCTCCAATAACTGGTGGTCTTGGAAAAGATGTTGCAGAGTTTAAAGGTAAGATGGAAAAATGGGTTAATATCCTAAGAGCTGCAGTGTTCACTAAGCAGTTAGATATGGGGGGGGGGGGGTGTAACTAAGCTTTAGCTATCTAAGTGGACAACCACTAATTTTAAAAGAGCAAGAAACATTGAAAGGGGGTGGGCACTTTGTATTCCGGTTGTATGGAATACAGTGGGATTTCTAATAAATTTAAACAGTTGAATGGGAGTGATTTCACAAAATGATAATTTTGTGTTTGCTCACAAAAGCCAATGAAAGGGGAGAGGGAAGGACATATGTGGTCAAATTAACATAAGGGGCAGGCAACTATAAAGGCAGTTGAGTTTAAAAAGCACAACAATGCCAGGGTGGGATTGAAGAACAAGAGAAAAAAAAAAATAGGCATATTGGCCCTCACAACTTTACTGCCTCAGGAACTTACAACATTTTAGGCAACAAACACCTAGGATTAAGAAAAGCAAACAGGGGTAAGGTCTTCCTACAGAAGGAAGAAGTTGAGGTTGTAACATAAAACAAGTTTTTCTACTTATCTCTCCATGTGTAATTCATCCACAATATACAGATGAAATCCAAAAGTGGCACTAAGTAGGACCCCAAGCTCTACCCCCATCCCCTAATGTACTCCATGGAAATGTATTTGCTGGAGGGTTAGGTAAGTTCAAACCAGCACTGTTTTAAGTATTTAAGGTGATCTGTTTGTTAATTCAGCTGAAGAGTACAGATATCTCAAAGAGCATACCTTCCTGTAAAAGACAGAATGCTTTTAAATACTGCATTAGCATACTGTAACTGCATGCCTTTAAGTATTTTTCTAATCATAATCTACATTTGAAAGTCGTTATCTGATATGTAAGCTACAAAGGTATGTTTGCTTTAATAAGTAAGCAACCCTGAAGGCTACACCATGCAACATTTTGCTGTACTTGCTGTCTGTCATGTTACATACGTGTCTCAGTACTGAATCACTGCTGAATGTATACGTTCTCTCCATAGGATCATAAATGCTTCTAATGGTGCACTGCTCAATCACACACCTCTGCAACACTTCAGCAACTTAACTGCAAACTTTGACATTAAAGAATCATGGTGGTTCTTACTGTAGTAAGAATGCAAAGTGAGCTCAAAATTCCATTAGCACTATTGATTTCATTCACATTCTGCCCTTCTCCTCCACATCATAGTTTTGTACTGTTCTTTCTTCCTTAACCAGAGTATAAAAAAAAAAAAATAGTAAATCCCATACTCCTCACAAATTATGAATCTGCTTTGAAAATAAATACAATTTAGAACATGACTGCCATCTCAGTATAACTGTATAAAGATTTATAAAGTAATTTTATAGAACATCCAGAGTGCAAAGCCACATTTCATAGGTTCAAAGGTGTGTACTAGGCTAATGGCCCTGGAGCCTTTCAAGCCTAGCCCACAGAAGTGCCTGGCATCATGCCGCCCGACGTTAGTTCCCAGTGCTTCTATCAAGTAGAGCCACTGGTGTGATCCCCGGGGAGAACTTTCTATTACCCATCCACTCATCAAGATTTCTCTTGAAGAGGGACAGCGAGGTGCTCTGCTTGACATGTATGGGAAGTCTATTCCAGAGCATGGGCAGTCTCTGGGTGAGGAACCTGTCCCTCCAGCATGTTCTGTTGATTGTGGTAATGAGGTTGAGGTCTCTGGAGCGTGTGGTGCGGAGGGATTGGGATTTCTTTAGATGTAGCATTTCTAACACAGCTGGGTCAGACATGGCTTTGTAAGTCAAGCAGAGATCACCTCTAAGTAGGCGATATGAGAGAGAGAATAGCTGGAGTCTTTTGAGTCTGTTTGTGTAGGACATGTGTTTAATGCCTAGGATCCTCTTCGTGAGGTACTTCTGTGGCCTCTCCTGCTGTTACAGGTGTCTAGTAAGGTACATGCCAAATGGGGCATTATACTCAATGATTGGTCTAATGAGGGAAGAGTAGAGAGAGATGATTATCTCTTTCTTCCTGGATGCAAAACTCTTGGTAATGAGATGTGCACACAGAAGGACTTTCTGACCACAGTGGCAATGTGGTGGTCGAAGGACAGGTTGCTGTCAACCTGCATCCCCAGATCTCTTATAACGCCTTCAGTGCTCAGTGGGCTCCCATCAATGTGGTAATTAGTGGGAACTGAGTTTTTACCAAAGGGGTGACTATGCATTTTTTGGCATTAAGCTTAAGGCCATGGTTTCAACACCAGTCACTGGTCTCACTGAAGCCTTTCTGTAGGATGTCTGCATCACTTGGGGAGTTAATAATGGCTCCCAGCTTGCAGTCACCTGCAAACTTGGTCAGTCAGAGTCCCTTTGTGTTGGCCTGGATTTCTGAGAAGTAGATGCCGAACAGAAGAGGACCCAGGACCAATCCCTGTGGGACTCCACTCGTGACTGGTCAGCAGTCTGACTTGGAGTCTGTTGCTTTCATACTGTGTGTGTTCTATCTGCGAGCCAATTTGCAACCCACCTAGTGATATAGGGGTTGATGCCTAGTTTGGTGAGTTTATCAATAATTCCCGAGTTGAGGAATGGTATCAAAGGCCTTGGCCAGATCGAGGTAGGTTGTATGCATACTTCATCCACAGCCCTGGTGACTGACTCAAAGAAGTCAACCAGGTTGAGCAGGGATGCTCTCCCTTTCACAAAGCCAAATGGTGTGGAGATTTCCTATATCTTTGTTAATTAGGTCCATGATGATGTACTCCATAGCTTTACATATCAGACTTGTCAGGCTAATGGGGTGATAATTCCCAGGGTCTCTAGTCGCTCCCACTTTATGGAGACGGATGACTGATTTATAATGTAATGGCTGTCTTTATAACCAATAACTAATCTTAATATAAGTAAACCCAATATTCAGATTAGCAGTTGTCTTAAGCACCGAATACATGCGTTCATGTTTTTCTGCAGTCTAAATGTATGTATTTGCCATAACTAATGTAGGGATTCTATTCACTGTGACAATATCTGTACTCAATGAACTGTAACTGAAGCTGTCCACAGGTCTCAGTTTACTGGTGTACTGCTGTTTTTTTTTTTTATTATTAATTCTGCAGGTGAACGTGCTCATGGACCTTTTTGAGCCAAGTCCCAAGCCCACAGGAACACCTGATATACACCACAGAATACTTGAAGGTATAACAGGAATGATGTATGCAAGCATCACATCATAACTCTATAAAAGGGACAAAGAACCCGCTACATATTTACAGAGTTTACAGCACAAACAGAATAAGACAGATCAAAAATCAGACAGAATGCAAATAGTGAAAGTGTATAGGCTATATAATTACAGTCAATAAAACCCTAATACAGTGATTTTCAACCAGCATTTTGTGAAACCCTAGGAGAACAGCTGCATCTGACAGGGGCACTACATCAAAACCTAAAACTCTGACACATCTGCCAAGTCCAAAATCACAGAACTAAACTGAACACAAACTTGTGTGTGTGTGTGTGTGTGTGTGTGTGTGTGTGTGTGTGTGTGTGTGTGTGTGTGTGTGTGTGTGTATATATATATATATATATATATATATATATATATACATATGTATATATATATATATATAATATATAGATGTTTATTCAATGATACCCATGAGGAGGAAGAGATGGTACTTCATTACATGAATATTAGACGTGAAGTTTTGATACCTACTATGGAGTTTAACAGTGACCATATGTTTTTTTTTCTTTTTTGGACACTTTGATCCACATCACAAATCCTTCTCCCATGAAAAAACAAAATTTAAAGTCCTCTCTCGATAACACAATCACTTCTCATAGCAAACTATTAAGGGTGATAGTGGATGATAATTTTACGTTTGATCTGCCTATACAAAATTGCATTTGAAAAACTCCTCAAGAATGAGAGATGCTTTCCAGAGCCAAAAACATTTTCACCAACGCAACTAAAACTACACTTGCCACTACTTATCTCCTTCTCCACTCTTCTTTCAGGTGCTCCCATCTTTACTAACCTCCCGGCTTTACAGAAATTAAAACTTAAGCAATGCTATAACAAAGTTGCTAAATTTGCAGCACATATCCCTTTCACAACCCACCACTGTATGGTTACAAGTGCCACATCAGCTAACATATATACACAGCTTCTTACCACCTAAAAAGTTATCCAGCATCCATCTGCATGTCCAACATGAAAAAAACATTCCACACAACTATGTTCCAAGGCAGTCACTGCAATCCAGTGACCAAAAACTCCTGTCTGTATATAAATCTAGCAAACCTGCTGGGCATTGTCTGTATTCGTACAAGGTTGCTAAGGCCTGGAACTCGTTACCTGTATCCATCAGGTCTACACCCTCCCCTCCCATCTTTCAAAACCACTCTGAAAGACTTCCTAGCCAAAAACTTGAATTTGTTCTTGCTCAATACCAGGATAAACTATATCACTGAATGTGAACTGTTCCTTCTTCACTTACTTCCTTACTATTTAATTCTCTTCCGTGGCTTTCTAAATATACCATAAGCCTGTTTTCCCTCACTTCATCTTGCAATTCCTATTTGTATTAGGCTAACTTACCTTTAATTTCTCTACAAACTGTCAAAAATGTATCTAAATATTAAAGTACTGTCATATACCTTGCATCAGCTCTTAACCACTGTTTTCATATTGTCTAATTTGTTATAATTATTTAAACTGCAGATGCTTTTCTTTTATTTTTGAAGAGTGTAAAATTATTGTTCTTAAAGAGTTTTATAATAAATTGGAACTTTTCTCCCCAGCCCTATGCTGAAAATGGGCTTCTACCCAGTCAGACTTTGCTGACAATCAAATGTCAATAAATAAACAAAGATTGACAGTTGTACTTTAGATGTGTCAACAAGCTACAAGAATGCAGCTAACAATTCCTTCCTGGAGTACAACAGTTTGCACCTACTTATTTGAAAAGCAATGCAATTAAAAATATAGCTGAGAGAGTTTAAAATTGTACTATGGATGGTGAAGGAAGGTTGAACACTTATATTCAGTTGAAGACAAGATTTGATATGAAAAGATATCCCGCAAACGTTTTAAATTCTTTAATAACAGTAAAATTTTAAATGTTATTTAAAGAGGAGAAAACGTTTTTTTTTCTTTTTTTTAAGCCAAGTAATATTATTAACTCAAGCATGTTTTCATTTGAATATTATTTTTTAATTGATCATGCAACTTAATTTGTTGTATAAAGGGTTATGGGTAAAAGTGTTGTTAGATCAGCTGAAGTCTTGGTCCTTTATGGATTTTGGAGAGACAAAATTGTTTATCTATTGTTGAATGAATAAATATAGTGTGCGAGAACAACTGTTTTTCTTTAGAATTCATCCTACAGTTCATTTTTATTTTGGTTTGCTTCATGTTGCTGACTGGGATCCAGTGCAACATTGCATTTGCAGCAAATTACAAAACCACCTGGTGGTGTGAACAGTGGTTCTAGGTGATAGTCAGTTGATGTGACACTCTGACCCATGTACAAAATAGGAGGAAAGGGGCTGATGTCAAATAAATCAAACCCCTTAGCTAAAATTTCCAAGTTCCAAACCACTAAATCTTTAGTAAACACAATGATGATGTCTAATTCTACTTGTAAGACAAAAGAACTCACTGAGTTTTACATTGCTCACTTCTACATCTTCAGTGCCTGTTTTTGGTTTGTGTCCATGAAGCCATTAGTATTGGACAGCTGTAGAAGGAAAGTCAGATGCAAGGGACAAAGAGGAAAGTTGCCTCTCTGGACTTTATATCACATTACAGAAGTTTCAAATCCTGGTAGGTAAATGGAGAAAGGTGCAGTCAGTGAATCAGTCTTTTATTGATTCCCATTCTGCAAAGTGGGAGAAGCAGAACCCAAGGGGTAATGAGCATCCTAGACCACACAACCTTGGACTTAAAAAAAAAAAAAAATTATCTGCAGGATTAAAAGGTGAAGTGTGATTGCATTTTATCTGTACTTAAGCAGTTCATGTTGTACAAGCAAATAAGGCCCTTTTCCATTAGGCGGAGTTGCAGATTCACAATCTGATTTCTTTGTATGATAAGATATACTGCACATTCAGATGATGATACCATTTCCTGAATAATAAATGCAGAATAAGTCTATGCCATCAGATGTGTGCCTGGGACTGTTGTCTTAAATTTGTAACCATACAAAGACATATGCATTATGCTGGATGTTGAAATGCTTTTTGTCTGCAGTATGTGCATAAACTTTGGGACAGTCTGCATGGTGCCTTGTGCCAGTTGCTATGCTATGCAATGACTTTCTCATTTTCACAATCTTGAGATGAAACCAGACAGTGGACATAGTTTATAAATCTGTGTGCAGAATTGTTAATAAGACATTTGCATAATTTGGAAACCATATATTATACTTTGTGGAAACTGCAAATCGATAGGACTGTACTTATTGTATGTATGTGCAACAGTAAATGCCATCATTGCTACAAAATAGTAATTGATGTGGCTTGTGACGTGTCTGGGAGGAGTAAGGTTGCACTGAAATAGCATTACAGTGAACATAATATATTTCACTTTTCATCACAACCAAACCTGAATGCGTTTGAAAGTAACTGATCATTAATCTGGCATATTGATGCAGTATGTGTTTATGTAAAACAAATTATTTTACTATTTTCATATTTTCTTGATCAGAAGCAGGCATCTGAGATGTTGGCAGTAAAAAATGGCTATTTATGGTGTTTATGCAGGCACTTTGTGGATGAAAGGGATTGACCACTGATGTAATATGATTACATTTACAGTCTCCGATATAGAGTGTTAGGGCTAACCTGCATACAGATAGATGTGGGGAATCTGTGTGTGACAGTATGATAAATGACAGGTTTTATCTGTGAGCACTTTGTGACATCTTCACAGCGAAAGTTAATACTCTAACAGAATGCACATATTTAACTGTGACAGACTAAGGTTTTCAAATATCTTTCTTTCCTCATGGTTTTATTATAGTTACAAATGTACAGTTATAAAATTATTTAAAAATAATATACCTGGCCACTGTTGGTAGACTTTGAAGTGTTCAATAAAAATGTTTGCTTCTGAAGGGCTTAATACCATGACAAAATAAAAATCCCTGGCCTAAAATAATTACCATAGCTCTGGACTGTACATTTCAAAATCTCTATAGATAGTTTATCCTCATTTCAGACTACTGAATAATAAATACTTCAGATTCTAAACAAACTTATCTAATAAAAGCAATTTATTTTCTAAAACTGTTGCAATTGTAGGAGTCTGAAATGTGTTTCACCAACTTCTCTTGAAAACTGTTAGTTTATCTCATTTCAGAGATTATTAATAGGCAGTTACTAGGCATGCAGTCCAGGAGACCACCAGAGCCTCACCTAAATTTATAATTGCCCAAAGCATGGTCTGGTTAAGTGACTTGCTGAACGTTATACAATAGGCAAATCAAAGCTAAGGGAATCAGATACTGTACCACAAGAAGTAGCCCATTAACACCACATTGCCTTAGTCCTCTGTTCTAAGTGCCTTACCTGACTTCCTGTTGGCTGATTCTCATTTTAAAAAGGATTTCTCTCCTGTAGTTAGACAGAAGCCCTCATTAGGGTCAGGCCTCCCTCATCTATGCAATGTAAGTTGTCAGCTGTGTAGAAAGATCTGCAGTTTTCTGGTGTTATCACCATAGCAGTAGGGAAGAAGCTTAAAAGAGAGCAACACTAGCAAGATTTGTTTGTGACAGGTAGCCAGTCTGTTTTGTCAGGTGACAAACAGTGACAGTGCCTTGTTAACCTCAAAAAATGATGAATCTGTAGATCTGAATCATTTGTAGGTTTGTGTTATGACAGAAATGTACAGTTAATACACAGAAGGTGTATTCCATCTTAAGGATGAAGGAATTTAGTCACTGTTATAGCTTTTCTAGTCTCAAAGGTCATAACATCTGTAGCAAGATTTCAAATGTTGGATTACCTTCTGAACATTTTCCACTACACGGTGAGAAATGGAGCCATCCATAAGCTCAGTGTAGCTCCCACTGTATTTCATGTAGAAGTAATAAATTGAAGTTTTTCATTACACCACAAGGTGGAGCTCCTTTTCAGGAATATTAAAGACAATTTCGAAAGTGAAAGAGGATTCTGGAACACTAGCTGAAGGAGGGAAGGCAAACACGGAGCTGAAGGGAAAAAAGGTCTTGCAGCATGACTGGATTTTCTTTGCTAGTGTTTTGGGACAGGGAAGTGAAGTAGCAGATTGTGTCTGTGCCTTGCTGAAATCCTGGATATGGTATTTTGTGGAATCAGGAGAGAAGTTTGAAACCAGTAGTTCCATGCCTGCTTTGATTCAGCAGGAAAAGGAGTTCCCTTGGGCCTAGTACCAAGAAGCCATAGATGATTACCAGAGTTCTGGTAGGTGATTTTCTACTTTTCTCATCAGAGGAACCATGGCGCCTAGTCACTAGGAAATTATCGATGGAGTGGCGAGAGGCTCTGGCTGTCATTTTATATTTTTATAAGATTGTGGTCCCCCCCCCCCTTAATGCTTTGTGGATTAAAATAACTGGATCCATATGAGCTCCAACTTGGGCCCCATCATGCCGGCAACAAGACTGTAAGTAGTCACTGGCCAGTGAACAAGGTACAATAGAGTGTTTCATAGTTGGTCTGTTTAGAATTGATCAAGGGGGTAGAGGGTGTTAGTACTGCTGAATGACACTGCATTCTCTCATATTTGTATTGTTGGAGCTCATATGGATCTCAACCTTTGATTATTCCCTATCCTGACCCACCTGCAGAACTTTTTTTCACTTTTTGCTCCTACTATATGCTATAACTACGCAATTTGTCATCTCTTCTTTTTCTAGCTTTATGCAAATCTCTTCTATGCTTATCTCGCCCCTATACTAGTGCTCTGGCAAAAGTTGTTCTATTCTATTCTAAATTGTAAGTAGTGTAATGTTCATTTGACTCTCTATCTGTCAGTTTATTTCAATTCTTCTCCCTTACGAGTCAGTCTTATTATAGCAATTTCTACTAAATAATGTTGCCTCTCCTTTGTTTTTTTTCTTGTTATAATACCTCTGCATTTCACTACTTCAATAACAACTTTGTCCTTTATTTGCTTGTATGTGTACATTTTTTTTTGTTTGATTGGTTCTGTGTTGATTGTGATTTTGATTGTTGTTCTTTTTATTGTAATTTTACTAGTCTGTTAATGGAGCTTTTCTCCTCGGGCCTCTGCTGAAAATGGACAATGTATCCAGCCAGACTAGCCCGGTTAACAAATGTAAAATAAAATAAAATAAAAAATAAAATAAATGGAACTATAAATCATTATTGGTCAATGATAATGCATTTTGCCATGTTAGTACTGCTGCCTTAAAGAATCTTTACTGCTCAATGACATTGCATTTTCTCATATTTGTATTGTTGCATTATAAATCCTCAGTGTTCAATGACATTGCATTTTGCTCATGTTAGTACTGCTGCCTTCAAGAATTTTGCTGCTCAATGACATTGCATTTTCTCATAGCTGTATTGTTGTATTATGACTCTTATTGCTTAATGACATTGCATTTTTTTCCTGTGTTTGTATTGCTGCATTATAAAGCTTTACTGCTCATTGATATTGCCTTCTTTGTGCATGTTTGAATGTCAAGACCTTCTTCTGTTGAGTTCTAAAGAAAAGAGTGAATGTATGTTTTAACTGCATGCATATTCTCACCTTGCCTTGTTGCTAACTGGTGCACTGTTGAAATAATTTGCTTATGGTTGTGCTATTGCCTTTTTAAACTAGATGTGTCACCTAGAATAAAATCTGTCCCTCCTGCCACCTTGGTGTGTTGGGCCTAATAGGGGTGTCACCAGAGTCAGGTAGGAAGGAACCCATATCTCTTCAGCTACACCTGCGGGTCCGCTACATTTGGGGGCTCTTCCGGGATTTCCTGTTATGCCTTGGACTCCACCCTATTCCCTTGTACGTGTGGATAGCAAATCCAACAGAAACATTAACCCAGTAGCAGCCGCTAACTGGTGCAAACAGCACAATGCTCAGTCAGAGCATTGCTTAGTTCTGGTGTTGCCAGGGGTCACATGGACTGATAAGCAAATACATCAAGTCACAGGATCCTTGCCAGTTGTGAGGCATGGATTTTTGTTGGACAGCACTGTGGACCCTACCGAGTAGAGCAAATTGGCCTTATTAGAATGGAAAAGTCCTTTAGTGTATGAGCACATACCTTCGAGTGTACAAATTTCAGGTGAGAGTGCAGTCCGTGTGGTAATCCCTGAGAAGTGCACTACCTCAGCAACAGAGAAAATACCTGTGGAAGCTACCCAAGTAGGTCATAACCTTACACCAGAAGCTGCAGCTTCACTGCCCATAAATTCTATAGGGCCTGAAGTTTTGAATGCTTTGGGAAATATTGTAGAAAAATGCTTAAAGCCTACACAGCCATTCACTGGGTTTGGCTACTCCAAATGGCATTTCTTTTCTGGCAAACAACCCACACATCAGGGAGAGGAAGATTTTGAATCCTGGATGGATCAGGCTTCACAAGCCCTAGAGGAGTGGGATATCCCAGAAACTCAGAAGAAGCAGGGGATAGCTGAAAGTCTAAAGGGATTAGCTGCAGATACCATATGCAACCTAAGGATGGGTAAGCAATACTGCACAGCCAAGGACTACTTAGGAGTACAGCAAGATGTATTTGGAAGGACCGAGAGGGCTGCTGACCTACTGTAAAAGTTTGAACATACATACCAAGAAGTTGGTGAGAAACTATCTGATTACATTAAGCGATTAGATAAAATGCACCACCAACATCATCCTAAAGAAGGGGGTGGATCCAAAAGTAGCAGGCAAGTACGGATCAGACAAATTTTACAGGGAGCTCAAGCTGTGGACCCCAGTGTGTTGGAAATGAGGATGAGAAATAGGGAAGAGACTCTAACTTTATTCTCAGTTGGTTAAAGAGGCGAGGAAAGCCCTGTTGGAAGCCAAATCTCAGTGTTCAACAGCAACTAAAACAGTGAGTGAACACCAGCAGGAGCCTATAGCCATGCTCACTACTCAAACAAGAGTCATGGTCCAGAGTCTTGGCAATGTACAGGTGTCACAGTTGCAGATGCAGGTGTCTTCCTTGACCGACGCCATAGCTCAAGTCACCAAGACAGTTGCAGAATTGCGGAAAGCCATGGTAACTTTAGCTGAAGGGAGGAATACATCAGCTAAAACCTCCATGAAAGGACTCAGGGAAGAACCGAATCAGCCAATGCTCAGAGTTCCTACTGGATTTTGTTTTCGCTGTGGAGATGCAGGGCATTTAAAGAGATAGTGTCCTAATGCAGAGAACTTGAAAAGAGTGAACAAACTATTATTGGCTAGTGCAATGCAGGGAAACTTCAAAGGGCCTCAGTGAAGGAGCCAGTTACAAAGAGCTCCATAAAATCTATCAAGAGACTGCATCCTGGATCTCCTTTCCATGCTAACCCTTGTAATAAGGTAGAGAGACTACCTACTATGCACACTTCTAGCTCATCTGAGGTGAGCAACCGAATTGAATGCCATCTCAGCCAAAATCCCAGCATCTCAGACAGCAAAGCATTACTAAGCAAGAATCTTATCCATTAAAATGGCGAGGTCAACCGGCAGTACCTCAACCACATGCTGACTGCCATACAGCTGAACAACACCGGAAACAGAAACTACCCCATGGCCTACTGGGCCGTCCCCTGTCATGCCCGTAAAAATAGAAGAAGTGTATAGTAAAGCACT
Source organism: Protopterus annectens (assembly GCF_019279795.1). Classification (NCBI taxonomy): domain Eukaryota; kingdom Metazoa; phylum Chordata; order Ceratodontiformes; family Protopteridae; genus Protopterus; species Protopterus annectens. The sequence continues at coordinate 1,474,107,090 of NC_056733.1, read as the reverse complement.
GTTGGATACTGGTGCACAAATCACCATTCTGTACAGAGACTTTTACCAAAAATACTTAAAGCATTTGCCACTTGAAAAGTTCCCTTATGATGGTTATGTCTCACTCAAGTTAGAATTTTCCACTACAGTTGTTGGGTCAACAGAAGTTTTTGAAACACTCACTGTTGTGTGTCCCAGGCCAAAAGGAAAGGATTCAGCATCTATTTTAGTGGGGACAAATACTGACCTCGCCAGAAGAAAGCTAATGCCTCAGTTGACCCAGGAACACCCAACACTACATACTCTCCTGAGAACAGTTTTCTGTGCCCTTCAAAGGGAGAAGGATAGTAAGAAAAATGAAATTGGTCATGTGTGGACCCTGTCTGGGAAAGAGCATATAATTCATCCTGGTCAGGTCACCTTCTTCCAAAGTGAGGATGTGTGGACAAACTTCCTCTCATCTCATGATGGAAATGGATCCAGAAAGTGACTTGCCACCGGGGCTGGAACTAGTCCCAGAAGTTTGGCCTGCGGACAAGTTAAAGCATCCTTATGACACTTTGCCTGTGAGGTTGAAAAATAAAGGAAGTACTCACATTGTCCTGCATTCACAAGTGCGTTTGGGAAATGTTTATGCTGCCACTCCCTTACCTGCTTTTGTGTTGACAAGGAATGAGAGCAGAGCCAATGAGTTGAAGCTGGAAGATATTGAAATAAGAGTTGATCTCTTGCCCCCCGAGTGGCTAACCAGAGTTAAAGAGCTAGTAACGAAAACGAAAAATTGTTTTTCTACTAGTGAACTAGATGTGGGCTATGCAGAATACAGAGTAAGAGTAAAAGAGGACCGGCCCTTCAGGGAACGTTCCAGAAGAGTAGCCCCAGGAGACCTGGAGGACGTAAGAAAACATTTGGAAGAACTAAAAGCCGCAGGGATAATTCGAGAGTCAAGAAGTCCATATGCCTCTCCCACTGTCATTGTCAGGAAAAATAATGGGTTAATTTGCATGTGTGTGACTATCGTACCATGCCTGGTCACTAGGATATTCTCGATGGAGTGGTGAGAGGCTCTGTCCGTCATTTTATATTTTTATAAGATTGTGCCCCCCCCTTAATGCTTTATGGATTACAAATAACTGGATCCATATGAGCTCCAACTTGGGCCCCATCATGCCGGCAGCAAGACTGTAAGTAGTCACTGGCCAGTGAACAAGGTATAATAGAGTGTCTCATAGCTGGTCTGTTTAGAACTGATCAAGGGGGTAGAGGGTGTTAGTACTGCTGAATGACATTGCATGATCTCATATTTGTATTGTGGCACTATACATCTTTATTGTTCAATGATAATGCATTTTGCCATGTTAGTACTGCTGCCTTAAAGAATCTTTACTGCCTAATGACATTGCATTTTCTCATATTTGTATTGTTGCATTATAAATCCTCAGTGTTCAGTGACATTGCATTTTCCTCATGTTAGTACTGCTGCCTTCAAGAATTTTGCTGCTCAATGACATTGCATTTTCTCATAGCTGTATTGTTGTATTATGACTTTTATTGCTTAATGACATTTCATTTTTCCCCGTGTCTGTATTGCTGCATTATAAAGCTTTACTGCTCATTGATATTTGCCTTCATGTGCATGTTTGAATGTCAAGACCTTCTTCTGTTGAGTTCTAAAGAAGAGGGTGAATGTATGTTTTCATTGCATGCATATTCTCATCTTGCCTTATTGCTAACTGGTGCACTGCTGAAATAATTTATGTTTGTGCTATTGCCTTTTTAAAATAGATGCATCACCTAGAATAAAATCTGTCCCTCTTGCCACCTTGTTGCGTTGGACCTAATAGGGGTGTCACCAGAGTCAGGTAGCAAGGAAGCCATATCTCTTAAACTACACCTGTGGGTGTGCTACATCAGGTATCTCTGAAGATGTGTTTGTGAAATAGGACCAAAGATTAAAAATTTGCTAGGGGCTATCTTTTATTTCTCCCAAAATACCAAACATTTCTTGGCAATCTAGTTGGCACTAACTTTGTCACAAACCAGTAAAGTGTCTGACCTCAATTCTAGACAGCAATGGTGGATTTAAAAGCAGGGAAGAAGAAATAGCAGACAAGTTGACCTTGATGGAGAAATGAGCCAGACCAGTTTTGAGCATCTCACAAATATATGACAGAACAGTACAGATAGGGGTTCTCTTTCTTCTTTTACACCATATTTAGTATCTTTTCCATTTGGAGAAGTAAGATTTTCTAATGGGAGTTTTTATCAACTCTTGAAGTGCCTGGAGCACATCCTGTGAAAACAGTAATTTGAAGGAAATTATATTCCATCACCTACTGACATGCTGAAAACCTTCAAGTTGGGATGAATTAAAAAAACCTTGTTTTGTGTGCGTATGTCCACTCTGTGGTGTAACTTGGTATAATTGTTAACTTGGTATAATTGTTCCTAGCCAAATGGAGTAGAAGGGGGAGCCAATGCTACCTGGTCCAAAAAGGAGTTGCTAACAAATTTGTGGGCTTATACCTCTGGATCTTCAGGAGAACTTTGGGATCAAACGGAAGGAGGGGAAGCATAAAGGACACTCCAGGCAGTTAAAAGACTTGGAGCAACAAAAATGTTTCCTCTGATGATGCCTATATTAGAAGGTTATCCACATAAGGGCAATATGGATCCCCTAGGTTCTGCAAAAAGCAGTAGCTGGAGCTAGGCATTTTAAGATGACTCTGGTAGCTGCAGATAATCCAAATGATAACGTAGAGAACTGAAAGTAAGGTGAAGAAACTGAAAACCTGGAAAATTTCCTGAAGGAGGGTATATATAAGAATGCACAGATATGCATCTTTTGAGTTGGGAGGCTAGAAATGCCACCAGGATGAAGGGAAATAAGATCTGCAGAGAGCAACTTGAAAGAAAGAACTGAGGTATGAGAAATCCAGCACGGGCCTCCATGTTCCCTCCTTTCTGTGGACCAAGAAGAGTCTTGAGTAGAAAAGTTTTCCCTGGCCCTGGGAAGAAACTGGCTCTATAGTCCCCTGTGAGAGAAGGTCCCAACTGATGAGAGATGAGATGAGAAATTGATTTGCAGGAGGGTAAGGAATTCCATTTGAAGAGGAGTGCTCATTCCAAGACATTATGCAACTGTTCTGTATGATAGACAAGACCCATCTGCCTATAGTAATACAGTCCCAGGCTTGGATGGAAAGACTGAGTCTTTCCTTTGAGACAAAGATCTGTGGACCAAGGATATCTTTTCTTTGTTTTTTTTTTTTACACTTCTGAGGGGGCATTTGACCCTACTGACAAAGGTAGTAGGTTTAGAAGGAGAATTCCTTGGGTATCTAGGGACTGATGTAAGAAATATCTGCTTGGAATACTGTATAATTTGGCCATTTTCCTACAGGGCATGAAAGAGTTAATAAGCAGTAGGGCCGAATTAAAAGTCCACTAGCTTAGCCTTGGCATCTTTAGTGAGGGTCTGAAGGTGAAGTTAAGCAAACCTGCAGATGACCATTTGTATGGCCTTAGCCCTGGAGGTAGCCTCTGCAGTGTCATAACAACATTTAATGGAGTGTCTGTCTGCTCAGTTAGCATTGTTGGGATTTGCATTCAGAACACTCCAATAAGCAAGAGTCTTATTTTGGTTAAGTTTGGTGGGTTTTTCTGTAGTGAGGGAGGAAGCTGAAGGGTCTGCTACAGGATTTATTGTATAGGAATTTTTTTCTTCTCTGGCACCTTGCAGAACCTATCTGGTTTCTTGGGTGCTGATGGCAGTGAATCTAGGTTAGTAAATGTGGACACAAAAGCATCTAAGAAGGCTTCCAGGATAGAAGGAACAAATTAAGGTTTCATGGCCCGTAATTCCAGTAAATCATAGTAGTACTTCTGGATGTCTGTGACCTGTTTAGTGTCCCACTCAAAGTGATGCACTATTGTGCTGATTGTTTCACCAAAGGAAATCTCTTCAAGTGGGGAATCTCATGACAAGGTATCCTCAGCATCTAAGGCCACGTTATGACTGCAGTTGCATTCTTGAAGGACATCAAGCTTAGTCACTTGTTTCTTCTTTGATGGGAAGTTCATTTTAATAAATCATGATGGTGTAGAAAGTACAGTTGTGTACACTTACCATAAATGTAGATGTTTGAGTGTATTCACTGTTGCAGTCATCACATTTGGGTTATCTGCTTGCAGTAGCCCTCAGTCAGCCTGATTAACAAAGTCTTGGGTTCTGCATCAGTTGCTGTCTCATCTTCCATGATGTCATGTAGTCAGGGATAAAAGCATGCAGCCAATGCCATTTTATCAGTTTTTCTTTCCCCAGGTGTCAGGTGCCCCCATAATGGAAAGCAATTATGTACAAGGTTACATCTCCAATAAAAAGCAAATACACCAGATAGCTTTAAGCATAGTAAACAAGAATATAGGTATAGACAATAGAAGTCAGGGGGCTGGAGGGAGGGTAACCAGGACTGCAGCAGTGAATACACTCGAACATCTACATTTATGGTAAGTGTACACAACTGTACTATGTTCTTCGTGTTTCACTGTTGCAGTCATCACATTTGGGTAGATTCCCAAAGCTAAGGATAGGAGGAGGCAATAAGATAGCATTAGGACCAGCTATAAGGCCCTGCAGGATTGCAGTGGCAAAGCCAACTCTGGATTTAGAAAAAATTGGCAAGTGGTAATGCTTGGTGAAGGTATGTACAAAACTCCAGGTAGTAGCTTCTAGGATGTCTCTGGTAGGGACACCTCTGAGAAAGGCTGTAGAGGTAGATACAGCCGTGGTGGAATGTGGTCTTATCCCCTGTGGGGTAGGTTTTCCATGGTGCTTATAGCAGAAATGAATGCAATGGCCAATCCACTTAGAAATGGTTTGCTTTGAAATAGCTTTTCCTTCTGCCCTTGCAGCAAATGTAACCCGCAGCTGTTCAGATTTCCTGAGAGGTTTAGTCCTGTCCAAGTAAAATCTAAATTGTCTGTGCACGTCCAAGGGGTGCTGTATTTGTTCCCCTTTGTTCTGGGGATTATAAAAACAAGTTGGCAAATTAATGGACTGATTAAGAGCCACACTGGATACCACCTTGGGCATGAAGGAGGGATTGGTCCTGAGGGACACCCTGTCTGCATGAAAGATGATGAAAGGCTCCACAGCCATGTGGGTCTGAAATTCAGACACCCTTCTTGCTGAAGTGATGGCTAGAAGGAAAGCTGTTTTTCAAGAAAGGAATTTCAACTCTGCACTTGCAGCTGGGTTGAAGGGAGCTTTTCCAATACAAAGTAAAGGTCTCAAACTGAAGTAGGGGCTCCCTTGGGTGGTCTTAAGTTTTTTCCCCCTCTGAGGAATTGATTCAGCAGCAGATGAGAGAACAGGGGTAGTTTTGTATTGTAATGAGTTGAAATGGCTGAGGCTGTGCATGCTTTTAGCACTTAATATGGTCCATATGTGTTTGTTGAAGACATATACATCTATGCAGATGATTTTTTTAATAACTTTTAATTAATTTTTATAATTATTTAAAGGACTTTTTATAAAGTATATATATCTTCTGGATAAGAACTGGAAAGTGGTTTTAAAGACTGCTTTAGTTATGTATTTAGTTGAGGTATTGTCTTTTATTTGATGAAATTGCTTTAAGGCTTTGATGTTATGCTAATTGCTTAAGTATTTAAACATGTACTATTTGTATTAACATTGTCTGATGAAGCAACGTTAAGTTGTGAAAGCGCTCACCTCTCTGTTCTTATTTTCGTAATAAAGCCATTGAACATAGCTCCCAGTGTGCAACTTTGGTGCCTTTTTATTTCTATTTGACTATCTCTGGGATCCCCCATTTGTTTCTCAACATGTTGAATATCTTTGGTTCCAGTTTCCACTCGTGTGGGTCCATGTGATTTCTGCTTAGGTTGTCTGCCAGTGTATTTAGCTGTCCTGGCAGGAATTGAGCCTGTAGGTGCACTTTCCACTCATGTGGGTCCATGAGATTTCTGCCTAGGTCGTCTGCCAGTGTATTACATTTTCCTGGCAGGAATTGAGCCTGTAGGTGCACTTGGTTGCTCAGGGCTGTGTTCCACAGAGCCATAGCTAGCCTGCAGAGAGGGTAAGAGTGGGTTCCCCATTCTTGTTTATGTACCACATAACAGTGTTGTCTGTCTTTACCACTAATTGTCCTGGAAGAATGTGGTCCTTAAAGGCCGTCAGAGCATACTGTACAGCTAACCTTTCTTTTTGATTGATATGCAGATGCATTTGACTTGGGTTCCATTTGCTCTGAATGCACTGCCCTGCCAAGTGAGCCCCCCATGCATAGTCGGATGTGTCTGTTAAGGTTTGGGCGGCAGGAGGTAGAGTGAATGGCAGTCCCTTGTTGTGGTGGCAAGCCTCTGCCCACCAAGGGAACTCTATCCATAGACAAGGTATGATAGGAATCATTGATTCTAGATCCTGAGAATGTTGACATCATAGGCTTTTTAGATACCATTGTAGTTTCCTCATATGCAGTCTTGTATATGGAATAAGAAGAATGCAGGAGGCATTTTGCAGTATTTGTCTTGCAGATAACAGGGTCTTTGTGGCCATAAGCTTGAAGTAAGCTGTCAAATTAATTGCTTTTCTGGCGTGAGGGAAGCCTTCTGGGAAGTTGTGTTCAAGCTTGCTCCCAGGAATACAATTTGTTGGCAGGGTACCAGATGTGATTTCTTTTCCTTTATGGTGTACCCCAGGAAAGTTGGCACTTTTTGTACAAACGCCAGATGATTCAATAGTATGACCTGGCTTTCTGCCTGAAATAGACAGCCGTCCAGGTATGGGTATATCTGAATATTTCTTTGCCTGAAAAATGCAATGACTAGAGCTAGGCACTTTGTGAATACCATGGGCACAGTAGATAAGCCAAATGGCAGTGCATAGAACTGATAGTGCATGAAGCCTGCTTTGAAGCGTAGGTATCTTCTGCAAGATTCCCTGATTGGGATGTGCAGGTAGGCTTCCTTTACATCCAGTGTTGCCAACCAGGCATCCTTGCCTAGCGTAGGAAGTAAAGTACAGTTGTGTACACTTACCATAAATGTAGATGTTCGAGTGTATTCACTGTTGCAGTCATTACATTTGGGTAATCCTGCTGGCAGGTTGCCCTCAGTTGGCCTGAATTCCAAAGTCCTGGGTCCTGCGTCAGCCGCTGTCACCCCTTCCCTGATGTCAGGTCATCAGGGGTATAAAAGATGTGTCCGACACCATTTTCTTTAGTTTTTCTTGCCCCAGATGTCAGGTATCCCCTAAAAGGGTAGCCAACATTTATTTACATATAAATACATGCATCAATATAAACTTTACCTTCATCTACAAGCAAATACACCACATAGGTTGTATAAATCAGAGAAGGAAAGATAGGTTCCATCAGAAGAGAGGAGGATGGCAGGTGGGTAACCTGGACTGCAACAGTGAATACACTCGAACATCTACATTTATGGTAAGTGTACACAACTGTACTATGTTCTTCCTGTTTCACTGTTGCAGTCATTACATTTGGGTAGAGTCCCAAAGCTATGGATGGGAGGCTGGAGATAAACAGCATTAGGAGTGGCTATGAGGCCCTGCAGAACTGCAGTGGTAAAGCCTGCCCTGGATTTAGAGTAGAGTGGCAGATGACAGTGCTTGGTAAAGGTGTGCACTGAACTCCAAATAGCAGCCTCTAAAATGTCCTTGGTTGGTACTCCCCTGAGAAAGGCTGCTGAAGTGGCTGGAGCTCTGGTTGAATGTGGCCTAATGCCCTTAGGCACTGGGTTGCCATGGTGTAAGTAGCAGAAATGAATGCAGTGGCCTATACACTCTGAAATAGTCTGCTTTGAGACGGCCTTTCCTTGTGATCCTGCAACATATGCCACTAGTAATTGTTCTGTGTTTCAGAAAACTTTGGTTCTGTCCAAGTAGAATCTAAGCTGTCTGTGTACATCCAAAGAATGCAGAATTCTCTCCCCCTTGTTCTCTGGATTTGGATAAAAAGTTGGCAGATGAATAGTTTGGTTAAGAGCCACACTGGACACCCCCTTAGGCATAAATGTTGGGTTTGTCCTCGGAGAGACCCTGTCTGGATAAAAGATGATAAAAGGTTCCACAGCCATGAGTGTCTGAAGCTCTGAAACTCATCTTGCAGAAGTTATTGCTAGGAGCAGAGCTGTTTTCCAAGATAAAAACTTTATATCAGCCATAGCAGCTGGCTCAAAACGTGGCAGGGTGAGTTTTTCTAAGACATAGTTGAGGTCCCATGCAGGCATTGGTGATCTTCTTGGAGGCCTTACATTTTTGGCTCCTCTGAGGTACTGTTATAGTAAGGGATAAGAAAAGATTGGTGGCTCTGTATTGTAATGAGCCAAAATGGCAGAGGCATGACTTTTAATAGACTAAAAAGCTAGACCTTTGTCCAGCATCTCAGTTAAGTATTGCAAAATCTGAGGAATATTTGGCACAGCTGTATCAGTTCCTTGTGCCTGATTCCAAGCACAAAATCTCTTCCATTTTCCAGCATAAGATTTTCTAGTACTAGGCCTTCTGGCCTCCAAAATGACATCCATCACAGCTTTACTGAGAGGTGTGTTTTGTATGACTACATTATCCGCCATGCTGCCAGGTTTAAAGTCCTGAGATGGCTGTGCAGGATCTGATTGTTTCTGAGACAGTAGATGAGGTATCTGAGGTAAGGTCCAAGCTGGGCATTGAGACAATCTCCTTAGTATTGGATACCAGTACTGGTGGGGCCAGTCTGGGGCAATTAGTATCATCCTTGGCTTCTCCTGTCTGACCTTTAGGAGTACCTTGGGGAGGAGAGGCAGAGGGGGAAATGCGTATACTGATACATTTTTCCAGCTGAAAGATAGGGCATCCACTTTACATGCTTGTCTGTGATAAATCCTTGTGCAGAATCTTTTTAGTTGGTAGTTGTGAGGGGAGGCAAATAGATCTATGTCCGGGCATCCCCATTTCCTTGTTATCATGCTGAAGACTTGTGGATCCAGGTGCCACTCGTGGGGATCCATGAGGTTTCTGCTTAGGTCATCTGCCAGAGTATTTTTCCTTCCTGGCAGGAATTGTGCCTGCAGGTCTACTTGGTAAGTCAATGCTGTGTCCCACAAAGTCATGGCTAGCCTGCAAAGAGGGTAAGAATGAGTGCCCCCCTGCTTGTTTATATACCACATGACCATGGTGTTGTCTGTCTTTATCAGTAGTTGTCCTGGGTGAAGTAGGTCCTTGAAGGCTGTCGGAGCATTTTGAACTGCTAGCATCTCTTTTTGATTGATATGTAGATGCATTTGCTTTGAGGTCCATGTGCCCTGAATGCATTTACCTGCCATGTGGGCTCCCCCCAGGCATAATCTGATGCATCCGTTGTTAGTGTTTGCCTGGCTGGGGGTAATGTGAATGGCTGTCCCTTGTTTTGGTGACAAGCCTTTGCCCACCATCGAAACTCCTGTTGCAGGCAGGGAATGAGAGTAATCATAGTTTCCAGGCTGTGGCAATGTTGAGTCCAATCACTTTTTAGGTACCATTGAAGTTTCCTCATATGCAGTCTTGCATATGGAATTAGTAGGATGTAGGATGCCATGAAACCCAAAGCCTGCAGAATTTTTCTTGCAGATAACTGGGCCTTTGTTGCCAGCATTTTGAAATAGGTAGTCAGTTGTCTTTGTTTGTCTGGCATGAGATAAGCCATCTGGGCAGTTGTATTTAAGCTTGCACCCAGGAATATTATCTCTTGAGAGGGTACTAGTTTTGACTTGTTTTCGTTGACTGTGAACCGTAGGCATGTTAGAAGTCTTTTCACAAATGCCAGATGCTGTAGAAGAATGTCCTTGTTCTCTGCTTGAATTAGACAGTCGTCCAAGTATGGATATATTTGTATTCCTCTGTCTGCAGAATGCAATTACTGGTGCCAGGCACTTTGTAAAGACCCTGGGCACAGTAGATAAGCCAAAGGGCAGTGCAGAGAATTGGTAATGCATTGAGCCAGCCTTGAATCCGAGGTATCTTCTGCATAATTGTCTGATTGGGACATGCAGGTATGCCTCTTTTAGGTCTAAAGTCACAAGCCAAGTGTTCTTGCCCAGCATGGGCAGAAGCTGCTGCAAAGTCAACATCTTGAATTTTGGTATATCCAGGAATGTGTTCAAAATAGATAGATCCAGTATTGGCATCCAGGCCTTGTCCTTTCTGGGTACCTAGAACAGTCGAGTAAAATCCTTGACCCTACTCTTGCTCTGGTACTAGTTGAATGGCCCTCATGTCCATGAGGGATGAGACTTGTTTTTGTGCCTCTGCCCATTGATTTTTTGGCAGATATGGCCAGCCGTTTGCCTTTGGCAGGGTATGGAAATGGAACTTGTAGCTTTGTGACACAATATTTAAGACCCACATGTCCTTGGTTATAATGTGCCAATTTTGAGAAAAAAGTGCTAATTTTCCCCCTAAGGGGGCTGCCAGGAGATAAGTGCTTGGTGCAGGCAGGGGGAAGTCACTGGGACTATTTCCTGAATTGTTGTGATTTGTCTTCTCCAACTTTGGAGGTAGAAGCCCCCATTGTTTTGAGTGGAATGAACCTTGCGCCTGGGATCTGCCTCTCTGGCATCTGGGTCTGACCTTTTGAGGTCTGTCTGACACAGGAAAGGGCCAATTCTTTGTTGGCCAGTGTCTACTAAACCTAGGTGGCTGTACTTGTAAAAAATCTTTGACCGTTTGCATAGATTTAGCTTGGTCCTCCATTTTCTTTAACACCTCTTCTTCCTTAACACCAAAGTATCATGCTGTAAAGGTGCATCTAATAATTTAACTTTAACATGATCAGGCAGATTTTGTTCCTTTAACCAAGCATGCCTCCTAATTACAGAACCTGTAACTGCGGCCCTGCAGGAGGCCTCTAAAGAATCAAAACCACATTGCAAAGTATGCTTTCCAACTTGTTCAGCTGCATGCAATAAATCCTGCATTTCCTTGTTTTCTGCACATTCAGAGTTTAACAACATTTTCTGTTTAAGCAATGCCATGACATGTTGCTGATATTTGAGCATATGAAACTGACAGTTTAAGGCCCTTATAGCCAAGGTAGCAGATGTGTAAACTTTTTCCCCATCTATCCAGTGCTCTAGAATCTCTGTCAGAGGGGGTAGGGTTTTTTGCAGAGGACGCCTTAACTCCTTTGGGATCCTGAGAAATAGTTTCTGGGTCTGCAGCAGGGTTTTTAAAAATGAAATTATATGAGTCAGGAACCCTGTAATATCTGTCAGGCTTAACAGGAGCTGGAGGTAAGGAGTCAGGGGTAAGACTAGACTCCGAAAACACATCATCTACAATGTCTAACAGGTGGGATGGCTAGTGGCTTGTGTTGAGGTAGTAACAGGAAATCCCTGAGCCTCATTCTAGATTCTGAAAAATCTTGGCCTTCCCAGTGGAAATGCTCCCTCATGGTATGTAAAGTTTCCCCAAAAGAATTGTTCTCTGCAGGAGAAGCTGAAGGTATAGATTCTTCAGCATCAGAATCCTCATGGGGGGGGGGGGGGGATATTCCTGAGCAGAAGAGGAATTAGAAGAAATGGAAACCTCATCTGAAGACTCATAGTCAGTCTCTTGCCTAGGCCTCTTATCAGGAGGGGGATGGGAACCCCTGATCAAGGTACTCAAGTCTTCGGCCATTTTGAGCATCTGCTTTTTGGGCATGGAGGCCTGTCCACGTGGCTCTTGGGTTTGCTTCTTTGCCTTTGAAGGTGCTTTAGTCTTTGCCTTTGAAGTCAGTTTAATGTATAGATGTTTAGGTCTGAATACACCCTCAGAAGCCGGTGCCTGCTTAGCGGCTCCAGACCCATCTGAAGGAATAGTGTCCGAGGCTCCAATACCTTGAGTTTCCAGCGGCATAGCCGACTCCACATGGGAGTCGGTAGTGGCCTGCGACTCTAAAGTAGCGGGCATCAGGGGCTACGAAAGTGACTCACTGAGAACCGGCAAACCGGCGACTGGCATAGGAGAAGCTTCGCCGTCAGTTTTGGGCCTCAGTTGTCTATCTTTTTGTTTGCGTTTTTTGTGAACTCCGGTAGTCGGATGGCTATCCGACAACATTTCTGGATAATTAAACCTGCATCCAAAATAGTTTAATGCAAAATCATACTGACGCTTAATAGTGCGTTGGTTAAATCTAGCACAAAACTGACAATCTGAAATGTTACGGTCAGGGCCTAGGCAAGGAATACAGTAAGAATGATAGTCCTTATGAGGTAATACAATTAACTTTTTCTGACATCGGTCTGGAGCAAGAAAAAAGTTTCCCCAATGGAGTACTTAGCTTTATAGAAGACTTCGGATCTGAAACTCGAACTCGAAAATCTCAGGAGTCGGCCGACCGGCACTTGCGAACTGTTTCTGCTTCGGGCACCACGCAGCACGAAAGACTAAAGAAAATGGCATCAGCCACATCTTTTATACCCCTGACGTCAAGGAAGGGGCGACAGCAGCCGACACAGGACCCAGGACATTGGAATTCAGGCCGACTGCGGGCAACCTGCCAGCAGGATTACCCAAATGTAATGACTGCAACAGTGAAACACGAAGAACAGCTGGTGAAGAGTTAGCATCTTGAATTCTGGGATCACCAAAAAGTTTAGGATAGAGAGATCCAGGATAGGACACAAGGAGTAGTCTTTTCTGGGCACCAGAAAAAATCTTGAGTAGAAACCTTGTCCCCTTTCCTCTTCTGGGACAGTTTGAATAGCCCTTATACTTAAGAGAGAGAAAACTTGCTTTTGAGCCTCTGCCCACTGATTTAGGTGTATAACTGGACAACTGTTTGGGGTTCTTAAAAGTGTGGAAGTGGAATCTGTATCCCTGGGAAACTATATTTAAAACCCATTTGTCCTGGGTAATGAGTTCCCAGTTTTTTGCCTGCAGAACAATCTTTCCCCCTAAAGGAGCAGTCAGTTGAGAAGGGCTTGGAAGTTTTAAGGTTAAATCATTCAGACAGTTTACCATAAGGGGGGAGGTCTTACTACTCCCTGCTTTGGAAGTGGGAGCCCCCCACTGCTTAGTCCTGTGCGTACTTTGGGACTGAAGCCTGAGTGTTCTGCTGGACCAGGGTTTGGACTGAGAGGGCCTGGAAGAGGCAGGAAAGGACCAATTCTTAGAGGGCCAATGCCTCCTAATTTTTGGAGGCTGCACTTGCAAGAAATCTAACAGTTTTCATGGATTTAGCCTTTTCCTCCATCTTTTTAAGTACTACTTCTGCTTTGTTGACAAACAGGTAGTTCTGGTTTAAGGGAGCATCCAACAATTTAGCTTTAACATGATCTGGCAAAGATTGCTCCTTAAGCCAAGCATGCCTTCTAAGTACAGACCCAGTAACAGCAGCCCTACAAAATGCCTCTAGTGAGTCAAAACCACATTGCAAAGTATGTTTTCCAACTTGTTCAGCAGAATGCATTAAAACTTGTAAATCCTTAATTTCAGCACAGTCAGGAATCAACATCATTTTCTGTATAAGCAATCCAATAATGTGCTGCTGATACTTTAACATATGAAAATGGCAATTTAAGGCCCTAATGGCCAAGGCTGCCGAAGTATATACCTTCTTACCCCATCTATCCAGCGCCCTGGAATCTCTATCAGAGGGGGTAGGACTTTTTGGCAGTAGTAGCCTTTATGCCCTTGTGTCCCTGTGAAATAGCCTAGTACCAACCTATGAACCTATCAAACCTAAGGCCTATACAAGCCTAGCCATAACAATTTCCTGGCTATTTCTTCCCACATTATTTACTTTCCTGGACCCCTGTCTAGCAGGGCGACTGACGTGAAATGGTCTCAAGATCCACAGTAGGATTTTTAAAAAAGAACTTGAGAGTCAGGAACCCTGTAATATCTATCTGTGTTTCTGGGAGGAAGGAGCCAGGGGCCAAGCTAGTCTCCATGAAGGCATCATCAACAATGTCCAGTACAAGGGGGATAGCTAAAGGCCTGTGTTGGGGCAGGAGTAAGAAATCCCTAAGCCTCTTTTTAGAATCAGAGTAATCCTGGCTTCCCCAGTGGAAATGTTCCCTAAGAGTATGCAAGGTTTCACCAAAAGAGAAATCCTCTGGAGGGGAAGCAGAGGGAATTGAGTCCTCTGCATCAGAATCCTCATAGGCAGATAAGGGTAAATCCTGGTCATGAGAAGAAACAGAAATTTCATAATCCTGATCAAAAGAATCATAGCCAAATTCAGTCCTCTGTCTCTTAGAGGGGGAAGGTTGACTTCCCCTGAATAAAGTAATAAGGTTTTCAGCCATTCGTATCATTAGTTTTTTAGGCATAGAGGCCTGACCAGGCGGTCTGGGCATCGGTTTTCTAGGCATGGATCGAGTTTTAGGCCTTGAAGAAGAAGATGGCGTTGGTTTAATATGCAAGTCTGTAGGCCTGAATACACCCTCAGAAGCCAGTGCCTGCACAGCGGTTCTGGACTCATCCAAGGTAGATACATCCCCAGGTTCCACAGTTGAAGCATCTTGTGGCATACCGGACTCCAAAAGTGTCTCAGTAGAGGCCTGCGAATCTTAAGTGGCGGGTATCAGGGGCTGCAAAAGCACCTCACTGAGTACCAGCAAACTGGCAACTAGCTTAGGAAAAGCATCGTCGGCAGCTTTGGACCTAGGCGGCCTGTCTCTGTCTTTATCTTTGCATTTTCTCAGAATGTCGGTAGTCGGGTGGCTTACTGAAGCCATATCTGGATAATTGAACAGAGTACCAAAAAATTTAGAAGTGTAAATATAGAGACGGCGAATAGTTTGTGGTTTAAATAAGGCACAAAACCGACAGCGAGGTTCGTCGTGGTAAGGGCCTAGGCAAGGAATACAGCATGAATGAAAATCTTTATGAGGTATTTGCTTTCCACAAGAAATACAGTTATTGACTTTTACTGACATCAGTTAAGCAAGAAAAAGTTTCCCCAATGGGGTGCTTAGCTTTAGTTGAAGACTTTGGTTCTGAAACTCGAAAACGAAAATTTCAGGAGTCGGCCGACCGGCACTTGCGAACTGCTTCTGCTTCGGGCACCGCACAGAAAGAAAGACTGATAAAATGGCACTGGCTGCATGCTTTATACCCCTGACTACCTGACGTCATGGAAGATGAGACAGCAACCGACGCAGGACCCATGACTTTGTTAATCAGGTCAACTGAGGGATACTGCAAGCAGGTAACCCAAATGTGATGACTGCAACAGTGAAACACGAAGAACATCCTTGGAAGACTTCAATAATGGAACCAGGGACCCCTTCTTTAATGACATCTGAGGTATGCTTTCCATTCCCTTAGAAATAATTATTTTGAGGTCCCTCTTTCCCACAGCAATAGGACTGTCAGTCTCATCAGACATGCAAACAAAGGGTTGCAGTTGTGGGAGGCTCAAAATGACTCAGATGTAAGGTAGATTCCTATTGCATCTCGACAGGGACATCCAAATCAGACTGGGCAGCTGAGGTCCCAGGTTTTAATTTTTTTTTTTTTTTTTGCATTTCTTGGGTGCATGCAGGACATCCAAGGCTGAGGGTTCTGTTCTCTTGATAAGCACAAGTCTCTTGAGACATTGGATCAATAGGTATTCAGGAAAGCTAACATAGCTCTAAGAGTTTTAGGGATGAAGGAGTGACAAATCTTAAAGCTACAGCAATTGTGCTCATCTTGTATGCAAACAAAACGCAAAATGGAGGTCTTTCTAAGGGATTTGCCTTTTGCAGTCACACTTCCTTCTCTTAGCAAACATAAGCAAATTTTTTGAAAAATCAAAAAAGTAGTAAAAAGAAAGTTCCTCAACAGGGCACTTATTTGACCAAGACTTGACAATGGTGCAGCACGATGACCAGTACTCAGACCAACATTATTTGAGAATCATATGCCCGCAAGTCCACTTAGGTGCCCCTATGCAGGGTCATAAGCAAGACAAGTAATGAATCAAAATGTTTTTAGCCTTGGTACACCAGCTGGACGTCAGGTTACCCTTGTCAGGATAACCCACAAGTATTGGAATACTGCAACAGGGATTTAAGGAAGAGCATCTTAAAGTTTTCTAGAGTCACTTGTAGAATGAGTTATGGGAAAACCTGCAAGTCAGATGCAAATAATATACTTTTTCAATACCCAGTGGACTTTTTTTGAAATAACAAATTTCTCTCCGATTTTACATAAGCAGTACCCTCTTATCCCTCGAAGACTCCAGTTAGTCTTATATTATATCATCTAGCCTTGTACTACATGCTCACTGGATGCTGCTCTCAGAAATCCTTTGGGTATTAATTTCAGTTAATTTATCCCTGGTTTTACAAATGTGTTGTTGGGTAAATACAGTAATATTAGACTGCTCATAACAATTCCCACTTATCTCAATTGTTTAGTATGTAGTGTCATCTTATGAGAACAGACACAGCTGATACCAAATAACCACCAACATGAAAACAACTCCTTAAGCCTATTATATCAACACCTTCCTCTTTTCAACAACTTCTTACAGAGATGAACTCAATACCATGCAATTAACCATTACTTACCTTACTTCCAAAGTTATAGCATCAGCATTTCAGCACACTCTGACAGCATTTACCTTATTACACCATAATCAACACTTCACTAGTATGTAAACTCTAACTGAAGTTAACCTAACATGTTAAGCAAAATAAATATTTTATAGAATACCTGTGAAGGACATCCAACTTCCAAGTATAGAATAATCTTTTTTCACAGCTTTAATACATTTCATCCAGTATGTGTTTCAGTTATTGTTTTCACTTGAGGGGGAATGATACAGATTACTCCTTAATAAAGTATGATACATTGCAGTGACTTAAGATGAAGCTTTCATTCTACCCAATATGCATGCAGCAGCTCCTCCGATACCTGTAATCGGTTTCCTAAATGCACAACAGCACACTCTCTCCTCCCCTCCTTTTTAAAGCTTTGTCTCTAACTTGTCTATCTGCAGCAGCTCACCAGCCTCACCAACCAATAGTTGCTACCAACAGCAGGTAGCTGTGATTTTACCATGCACAGAACTCATAAAATAAGCTACAGTGCAGGTCGCTAACCCAGTTAAATGGGCTTGCTCACTCTAACCTCAGTAACCAAGGAAAACGTAAGTACGAACAACAATGTAACACATTTTACATTGTACACAAGCTTTTCACTTGCCCACACATACCCACTAATGAATCTTACCACACTGGTCATTTGAATGGCACATCATTCATCACAATATGTTGCACATCAATAATTCAATATATTTCTTAGCTTAATCACAGGACCCCATATTTGAAAAAGGTCAACTCCATTTCTAAATCAAAGTAAAACTAGTTTATGATTAAGTCCTGCATCACTGTTTGAGAACTGTGTGTCAGCTGGCCCACAGAGTTAAGGAGCTGTTAACATTCCATTTCCTCTGGTCCAGTGATCCAGGCTTTGATTCCCTCAGCTCCTAACTGTGTGACTCTGAGAAAGCCACTTAACCAGACAGCAGTCCTGGGCTAAGACCGAAAAAAGTCCATGGAGATCAGTGCTCTACCCCAGTTAACTAACACAAATAAAATAAAAATAAGCAAGCAAAATAAATTTACTTTTCATTTTAATACTTAATTGGGTCCCTTCTCAAGTGATATGCATGCTGTGCATATTATCCTGCCTTAAACACAAAAATAACTGCACAAAAGATTAAATCTACTTTGTTCACTTGGACAGTAGGTAGTTACAATGCAGTGCCCATGTAGAAACCAGTATTACACAAAAGTTACATACACTTCCAGCAAGGCTTCTAGAATCAGTAATTCCATCACCTCTTGTATGTTACTACATTGCAACCAATATAAATAGTTTATATATTTGACATTTATTGACCGGGTTAGTCTGACTGGGCATGTGCCCATTTTCCACACAGACCCAATGAGAAAAGCTCCAGAAAGTAGACAACATGAGTAAATCATATTTTAAAATCACAATACAGTTAAATAGAAATTTTACACCGTTACAATACATGACATGGAGAAATTGACAGAAAATAACACAGTGTAAATACTAGGCACATACAGATTTCATCCTATTCAAAGTTAATTATTTTTTTTTATTGATGCAAGGCATCAGCATTGAGATGTAAACAGAGATAAGTTGCAGTATAAGAGGAGGGTTACTAGTGAGAAAAGGGGAGCATTTGGAAGGAGGGTTAGTCGATAAGAGAGTAGGGGAAAAGGGGTATTAAGCAGGGTTAGAGCAAGACCAAGTCCAAGAGTTTATTAGATTGTCTTTTAGTGTTTCTTTGAAACAATTTGTATTAGAAATTAATTTTACATCTTGGGGCAGTTTGTTCCAGGCAGTTGCCACCGAGTGGCTATACAGAAGTTTGCCAATGGATTTGTTAGGTTTGTGAATGTGGAGAAGGTGTTTGTCTGAGCTGTGAAGCTTACGGTTAGGGACGTATGGAGTGATGAGGGAAGAGAGAGCCAGGCAAGATTAAGGTTGGTAATGAATGAAGTGAGCAAGGTAAAGCTGAGGCAGAAGGAGTTGATGGCAAAATTCAAGCCACTGTAAGCTTTTTAGTGAAAGGCAGTGGTGACAGCGATATGGTAAATTGGCAGAAAATCAAGCAGGTTTACTATATGTAAGTTTCAGTGTAGTCATTAGGTTAGTTTGAAGGTTAGGTAGGATAGGGGCAGCATACAGAAGGGTGGGTAGTAGTAATCATCAAACTGAAGAATTACATACCACCCACTCAGGTGTCTAACCCTATTTCACATCTAAAATGTTGCCATACATGCACCTGTGTTATTGTAGCTGCTTTTAGCCATTACATATTTGCTTTTAATTTATTTCCTATGAGCCTCTTAGGAGTACCTCCCTATGCTTCACTCCTTCCATTCCACAGAGTTTTATTTGGTATTTCATGTAAAAATTCCCTTAGGTGCTGCAAAAACATGGCACTACAACTTTAAAATGATTTTTTAAAAATTGTACAGTATATACTTTGAAAATGGTACCTTCTCATGAACAGTATATGTGCAACAGTATATGAGATTTAAACTCAAACTTTGCATACTCTTACAAAGGCAGCAACACACATGCACCATACAAGCAAAATCCCTAGAATGGTGGTTGTACCTGTAGACAAACTGTTCAGTCATGACATCCCAGAAGTTCATATATCCAGGAGAAGTGTGGGACAGTTTAAGACCTCACTTCAGAATTCAGTCTAGTTTTTTTAGTAAACCTTCAAAACATGGCCACTCCACCTATGCATTTTACGCTCAGAAAGAAGAGACTTATTTAGCCACAGAGGTCAAGTGCCTTGCAGCTGGAAATACTTCAAACAAAAATTGCCCAAAATCATTAAAAATGAATCAGATAAACTCTTCAATGGAGTGGGTCATATTGCCAAACTACAGTGCGGGGGTACTGATAGTTCAGCTCTCCTGTCTGCTCCAGCCACCCAAACATCCCAAGCTAGATCTATTTTATTTTCCTCCCATTCATGCCAATTCCCATTATCCAGAAACATCCAAGTGATGTCACTTTACTCTTATTACATTATCTCAAAACAAGCTCTATTTTTAAGGGAACATTTCTCTAGGACCATTTACACCCACCTCTTATTTTACAATCTCTTTGCACCGGTGCATCTCCCATATACACTACATTTAACATTTCTATATCTACAGACGATCACATATTTTTATTATAACATTTGTTTAGATTGTCCAACTGGGTTTTAACCCTTTTTCAGTGGAGGCCGGGGGGGGGGGGGGCACGTTGTACTTGTACAGAAACTTACAATTAACTAAGCTATGTCATAATTGAAATATATAGTTATTTGAAATACAAAATAGTAGTAACAAAAGTAAAAAAAATATATATATATATATATATATATATATATATATATATATCAGATTACAAACTCTTACATTAAGTCATACACACATTTTGCATACAGTGAAATTTGTAAATAGCACATTTTATAGATGTATTTACTAGTACATATTTAACAGAACTTCTGTAAAAACTAGTTGTTATCCAATCAAAACCTAATACACCTTTTTTTTTTAAAACAAGAAACATCTTTATTGAATTAGCACTTATGATATAGACAATGAAAACAAACAATATTTACATATTTTCAGTTGCAAACATACATCACTTATAATCTATACAGTCATTGTCACTCAAACATTAAAAAGCTCATTCAATTCCTGTCCTCCCTTAAACCTCATTCCTTCTCCAAAACTTTATTCTGCATGTATTGTTACCACAATTTCCATTGTTTCAATGTGATTTGCTGCTATCCTTTTCTAAATATCCCACTTCTAGTTATTTTATCTGTTACTACATTCACTGTTTCTAGTACAGTTAGTTCAGAGTTTAATTTCCATTTTCTAGTAATTGTTTTTGGCAGTCACGAGAATTAAACTCAGCAAGACTAGGTATTCTGCATCAGAGCTCAAAAAATCATTTTGATACACTTCCTTTTCATATGCTGTATGTTTTGCAATACTCAGTCAAATGTAAAGGAAGTACTTCATTCCTTTCTTATGCCACTACATATAGTAATTCTAGATCTGCTTCAGAGTTAATGCCACATACCCTCCAATCCCACTTGGCTTGACCCATTTGACCTACAGTCAGTTCACATCAGTTCTGATATTCTAAGTAACACAACCACTTTCCACAGTTGGATGTGCCAGTATAAGCCAGATGCAAGTACCAGCTCTGAAATCTGGCTTAGGTTCCATATCTGTTATAAGTTATGGCACCTTTCATTGTAATAGAACTTGTGAAGTCACAGTTATAAGTTATATAAATGCTGTCTTATGTATACAGTGCCCATCACAGTTGCCATTACTATCCAGAGAGAGAGAGAGAGAGAAATCTAGCCACTATCACTACAAGTATAGTTAAGAGTGCAATATATTTAAAGTCTCACGAAACAGGACTATGTATGGAAGTCATACCACCTAAACAAAACTGTCTACCTCTAGACTCAGTTCAAAAACACCTGGAAAAAGGTAACAGTCTTTACTAGGTAGAATAAAAGCAATCATACTGAAGGGTATCATGTCTCCTTCAAAGTCACATGAAAAAAAGAAACACCACGGATATCTATTTTTGGGCTGTGTCTTTTTCTCAATCTATTTAAGCAGTAGAGCTTCCTACTGTGGTCCACCATGCAATAATGTAATGGACAGATCAACCCATGCTACTGTACTCTACTAAAATCCATGCTACTGTACTCTACTAAAACCCATGCTACTGTACTCTACTAAAACCCATGCTACTGTACTCTACTAAACCCATGCTACTGTACTCTACTAAACCCATGCTACTGTACTCTACTAAAACCAATGCTACTGTACTCTACTAAAACAATCTCTGAGATAACCAGTCAGCAATCTAAGAATGGGCTGAAACATCAGGCATCCTCCTAAACAGTAAGAAAAACTAAGCTGTCAATTCTACTCCTATCCCAGCCTCTGCATTTGAAAGTCTATTAAAAATAGCAGCCTGACAAAAATCATAATCTCTGTTAAACTTCCTGGTGTTGCAATATATTAGCACCTACAATTTGATATGAATATTAACAAGGCTGTCCTTTACAACAATCAAATGTTTGGCTTACTCTGCAGGATAAACGTTTACCTCATTGATGACACCCAATAGATATGCATATACACACATTTAAATGCTAGCAAGCTAACTTTAGTTATTAGTGTGTCATGTGTTACACAGGCATTCTAGAATAATCAGTTGGAATACAGGCCTCATGCAGTTTAGACCACATCTATTTTATCTCTTAACATGCTTCTTTATATGACATCATCAAGTGATGAAATATTTGTCAGAATAGATAGACTGGAGAACTGAAGAAATATTTGATTTCAACAGTATTTTAAAGGATAAAAATATAAATTGCAATGGAAATACGTCTCCGCTTCAGTCAGTAGGAATACTTTCATTACAAGAGATTTTGGCTGATCACTGGAAGCTTTGGATCTAGAACGTTTTATTCATCATTGCAAATGAATTAGCTGAAGTACCTAAAAGGTTTTCCGATGCTACATTCCAACATGTTGCTAGGGAAGAAGCCATAAAGGAATTTATCTTATACTATTCTTAAAGAGGAGAAAGGCAGTTTGACAACACTTATTAGATAAGTTCAGTGATCACTGCTAGCCCCAAAACACCTCATTATTTATGGAAATAATTTCTCTACAACAAATTAAGGTCCAAGAGAGATTTCATATATGCATTTTAATAAGCTGAACAACAATTATATTTGTTGAGATTCATTAATCTTTAACAAGAAGCGGCACAATAATGTGTGGTATAGGAAATAATGAAACAATGGGAAGGTTAATTAAAAGAAGCAGACCAGACCTTATCAGAAGCAGTGGACGTGTGATGAGCAAGTAAAATCAGCAGTGGACAGTTAAGAGAAATAACTGATGAAAATGAGGTGGGAAAAATAAAATGGAAGTCAAATAATAAGGGAAAATGAAATATAAAGTGAAAACACACTGTAAAGGTGAATAATATGAAAAATGGAGGCTTGTGACAATAACAACACAAAGTTGCGGGTTAGACTGACTGCACACTTAATTCAAGCTTGCAAAATGTGCATCTGTAAGCATGACCAATGACAATGTCCAAATTTGAATCAATCTTGTGTGATCTGTACTTGAAAAGGGCACTTTGTAGAAATGTACAAAAGTAAAAACAAGTCTGTTCACTAGAATTTGTGCACTGATGAACAGAACATGAAAATGAGCCGTTTGTGACTTGGTGTTGTGAATTATGCAAGTGAATTGGTGAAACAAAGGTGAAATGCTGGTTGATAGAAATACATTCTGAAATGTAAGAGAAACACAGGTGCAGACAACTGCAACATCTTGTCAGAAAAATAATTTTTAGCAGTTGGTACAAGAGGTCTCTGAAGAGAGCTGTGCACACATTGTTAACCTATTATGGCTCATTGGTAAGTCAGAAATGTATGTGAAACATTAATAGATACTAAAAATTGGAAATCCCATTCTACTCCTGTCTTTAAAGTTGAGTTTATTCATCTTGTAAAATACATTTGTAAGAATGAGATTGCTACTATAAAAGCAAGGACTAACAACATGACTCATCATTTAATTGTTTGTGTCTTTTGGCTTTTCCCGGTTAGGGGTCGCCACAGCGGAACTCCGGTCCGCTAATGATTGGCAGTAGATTTTTACGTACTGGCTTGCCGGGCCCAACGCACAACCTTCAACGAAGGAACGCCCATTCACGAATGTCACTACACAGAAGACACTAACTGAGAATCGAATGGGCAACATCTAACTGTGAGGTGACAACGCTACCACAGCACCACCACCGCAGTTGCTTGGACAAAACTGTTTAATCTGTTAGAGCAATGTTAAGTGTTCTCCTATGCATGTTGTTTTTTTAGTTGTCATGGACATTGCATATAGTTTGTTTTTTCTTGCTACTATGCTGTTAAGTTATTGCGTTATAAAATGAATAAAAACATTTTGAAAAATATGTGAAACCATAGTTAAGATCAGAAAGATCAGATTTTTTTTCCAAATAGCTGCATTCAAAGAAGTTATTTTTCTAATGTTTTAGTCATAATAAGGATAGTGAGAAAAAATCTACAGTGTAAAAGCAAACATTACATGTGTATATAATCAATCACACATACATCTTGCACAGATCCATAGCAATAATATCTTGCAAGCAGCACCGATTTAGTGAAATACAGCTGGCTGGTGAATGTTGCATAAAAATTAAAGCCTTACGTATTGCAAGTAATATATGGTCTGCATCTCTCAGAAATGAAGCTGAACAAGAACTGAAGAGAATGGATGGAAAGCTTAGGAGTCAAGAAGCAGACAGACCCAAGAGAATGGTTATAAAAGATGTTTTTGTGAGAAAGAGAAGATTCACATTTTATGACTCCAGAACATCTAAATAAATACAGTGATTATGGGACATTACACATCCAGCAGTAGTCGCACAGCAGTGAAATGCATGGCTTTCTTCAGTATGGCTGCAAACCAGAATTTCTAGCGGATAAGACTTTATGAAAAAAGCTCTAAATTGTGTACATTTAATATGCTGTTAGGAAGGTACAGATTTGTTATACTTCTATTTGGTATTTCATGAGCACCACAGGCTTTCAACCAGAGAGCTGTTTCTCAAGTAATTGAAAGTTTGGAAGGTATTGTGACCACGATTGATTATCTGTCAGAGTAAAGTCAGAAACTTTAAGACCAGGAAAAGATACTGATAAAGCTACTGAACATATCAAGATAGCATATTTCAAGTTAAGCCATTAATACTTAATGTGGGATGGAATGTTGTGCCTCTTACAGACTGCACACATCCTTGCACTCCAGGGTATTTTCTGAAAAATCAACTTAAAAACTTAATAAAGGCTTTTCTACTGTAGGACATCCTAGATTAACAATCTTAGTATTGTTTTATTAATAAATCCTTGCCCTTTCTTATCCTGCCTATTATAAACTGGTAAATCACTAAATTAAAATAATCTGACCCAAGGAAGGTCTGGACACCATAAGGAGCTGTGTGTGTTAATGGGAAGGATACAAAAAATGTGGTGTAGGCTTGAATGAGTTAAATAAGAACAAATATAAAAGAGAAGTGATAAGTGTGAAGTACATGGGCAATAGTCTAATACAGGACAGAAGATGAAATTGCTGCAGACATGAAAGGAGCTAATAAGCCTAGAGAACAATGAAGCCTTACAGAAGTCTATAAGAATGTTACAACAGTATCTTATAAAGACATCCAGCTTACTTGAGAAAATTATACCTCTGTCAGAGCTGCTAAAGGAAGATTTAGCTTGTGAATGGAGTTATGAAACAAAAACATTTCTATTGATCAAAAAAGTTATAGATGCTCCAACATTAAATGCTGTGATGTGAATATGCCAGTTGTGTTACAAACAGAAACCAACCAGAACGGTTTAGGAGCTGTAATATTACAAGAGGACAACTGTTTATCGGTTAACAATATTTACAGACGCACAAAGAGATATGCTCAGACAGAAAAGAAAATGTGAACAGTACATGGAAGCGATAAATTCCATCAATGTGTGTATACTAAAGTTCGGGGGGGAAATATGCTTCAAATCCTTTCAAAACATACTCAGAATGACCGTACAAGACACTGCACAGTCTGCAAAGGACATTACTGAACATACTGAAGTATGACCTGAAAATGACATACAGACCAGATAACAGACAACACACAGCAGCCATGCTGAGTAGAAACAATTTAACATGAAGGCATGAAGAGTTGCTAGAAGGAGAAACAGAGGTTTATGGAATAATACCGCAGTGATCAATGAGAGGATAAAAAGTAAAAGAATATCGGCAGTGTAGTGACATTAACTTAACAATCCATCTACTGGAAGATGTTACAATGAAATATTGGTCTGAGCAAAGGTGATCGGTAAACAATGACATTCATCCTTATTTTTCATTCAGGGAAGAAAGGGTTGTGTTCAAACCTGAAAAAATATCAGTTCTGAAAAAAAAAACATTGAGAAAAATACTTAAAAGGAAAAGTACAGTTTTGTACCTACCATAAATGTAGATGTTCGAGGATCCACATTGCTGCAGTCCTTACTATCGGGTAGTCCGCTGTCCAGTCGGCCCGAATACCAGAGTATAAGGCTGACGTCGGTCAGGGCGCATTAGACTGACGTCAGTACGTCAGGGTACTAATGCGCATGACCGACGTCATATCCTCAGTCTTTTCTTGCCCCAGATGTCAGAAGACCCTAAAAAGACAAGGCCCAAAATACCTGCACCAAACATATGTACAATATATACAAAAAGATATATACAAAAATATAAGCATATAACCTCACCTACACAACCACCCCTAAACACAGAGGGGAAGGAGGGAGGGTAAATTGGACTGCAGCAATGTGGATCCTCGAACATCTACATTTATGGTAGGTACAAAACTGTACTATGTTCTTCGTTCCACATTGCTGCAGTCCTTACTATTGGGTAGAATCCCAAAGCAGAGGTAAGGGAGGCTGGCAAATCATAAAGAAGTAGGAGCTGACAACATGCCTTGCAAAACAGCTGTGGCAAAACCAGCCCTAGACTTAGAGTAGATAGGAAGGTGATAATGCTTAGAGAAAGTATGCACTGAACTCCAAGTAGCTGCCTCCAAAATATCCTTAGTTGCCACCCCCTTAGAAATGCTGTTGAAGTGGCAGTAGCCCTAGTGGAATGAGGCCTAATCCCAGCTGGAATCTCCTTGCCATGATGGGAATAACAAAATGCAATGCAAAACCCAATCCACCTAGAAATAGTTTGTTTTGACACAGGCTTGCCCTCGAACTCAAAGCAAAAGAAACAAACAACTGCTGAGACTGCCTAAAATCCTTAGTCCTGCTTAAATAATAATGCAATTGCCTGTGTACATCTAAAGTGTGCAAAATCTTTTCCCCTTTATTTTGGGGGTCTGCATAAAAAGTAGGCAAATGAATAGTTTGGTTTAAAGCCACACTAGAAACCACCTTAGGCATAAAGGAAGGATTAGTGCGTAATGATACCCTATCCTTATGGAAAATCAAAAAGGGCTCTACTGCCATAAGGGCCTGCAACTCAGACACCCTTCTTGCAGAAGTAATAGCCAACAGAAAAGCAGTCTTCCATGACAAGTATTTCAATTCAGCAGTAGCCGCAGGCTCAAAAGGTTGTAGAGTAAGTTTTCCAACACAAAATTGAGATCCCAAGCAGGAGTAGGAGCTCTCGTGGGGTCTTATATTCTTTGCCCCTCTAAGAAACTGCTTGAACAAAGGATGCGAAAACAATGGTGGGTCACAATCATAGTGAGCTGAAATTGCTGCAGCATGAATCTTAATGGAAGAGAAGGACAAACCTTTGTCCAATAATTCAGTAAGATATTGAAGAGCCACACTCAAATTAGGCTCAGAAATCTCCAAATTCTTTGCTGTACTCCAAAATAAAAATCTCTTCCATTTTTCTGCGTACACTTTCCTTGTACTAGGTCTTCTAGCTTCCATAATCACATTTAAAACTTGTTGAGGAAGTTGAGACCTGCTGTGTTTCAACACAGAATATGCCGGGCTGTTAGATGAAGAGAGTGAAGCTAGACATTGAGCAGATGACCGTCCTTCTGAGATAACAGATGAGGAATCAAAGGTAAAGGCCATGGAGGCTTCCTTACCAGACTCCTTAGTAGTGGGTACCAGTGTTGCCGAGGCCAATCTGGAGCTATCAAAATCATCCTTGGCTTGTCTTGTCTGACTTTTAATAGCACCTTTGGAAGAAGAGGCAGAGGTGGAAAGGCATACACATGAAGGTTTTTCCAACTGAAAGACAGAGCATCCACTTTCCAAGCTGTGTGATGAAACCCCTTTGTGCAAAACTTTGGCAGCTGGTGGTTTAGTGGAGAAGCGAACAGATCTATGTCTGGAGTTCCCCATGACACTGTCAATTTCTGAAATACATGAAGATCCAGTTTCCACTCGTGGGGATCCATGATTTGTCTGCTTAACACATCTGCTAAGGAGTTCTGTGCTCCGGCAGAAACCTTGCCTGAAGAGTTAGTTGCAAGCTTAGCGCAGTCTCCCATAAAATCATTGCTTGCCTGCATAGAGGATAAGAATGTGTTCCCCCTTGCTTGTTGATGTACCACATGACAGTTGTGTTGTCTGTTAGAATCAACACCTGCCCTGGAAGAAGTAACTCCTTGAAAGCCATTAATGCAAACTGGACTGCTAACATCTCCTTCATGTTGATATGTAGATGCTGTAGTCTGGCAGGCCACTTGTCTTGTATCCACTTTCCATTCAGATGAGCTCCCCAAGCAATGTCCGAGGCATCTGTCGTTAAAATCTGACTCGCCTCTGGCGGGTCACAGAGAGTCCCTTGTTTAGGTGACATTCCTGAGCCCACCACAAAATTCCTTTTGAAGGCAAGGTATTATTTGAATGACAGTGTCCAAATCCTGGCAGTGCTGTGTCCATACATTTTGAGATACCATTGTAGCTTCCTCATATGCAGTTTGGCATTGGGAAGCACCAGAATACAAGATGCCATGAACCCTAATGCTTGAAGGACTGTCCTTGCAGTCAGCACGGACTGATGAGATAGTTGATGGAAGTAAAGTGATAGACTCTTTTGTTTGTCCGGGGTTAAAAAGGCCATCTGGGCTGCTGTATTCAGTCTCACACCCAGAAAGCACATGTCTTGAGAGGGTACTAGACTGGACTTTATTTCGTTCACAGAATACCCTAGGCATCTTAGCACTGCTATAACATATTCCAGATGCTGTAGAAGGTCTTCCTTTTCTTGAGCCAGAATCAGGCAGTCGTCCAAGTAAGGATAGATTTGAATTCCTTTTAGCCTGAAGTAAGCTATCACTGGAGCCAGAACCTTTGTGAATACTCTGGGCAGTAGATAAGCCAAAGGGCAATGCAGAGAACTGATAATGAGAATTTCCAGCTCGAAACGCAGATACTTCCTGCAACTTAGTCTTATAGGCACATGAAGGTAAGCTTCCTTGAGATCTAAAGTTACCATCCAGTGATCTTTGCCCAGCAGAGGTAAAAGCTGTTGTAACGTCAACATCTTGAACTTTGGAATGTCCAGATAAGTGTTGAGGATAGATAAATCCAAAATTGGTCTCCACGTGTTCCCCTTCTTTGGTACTAGGAACAGGCGAGAATAAAATCCTAGGCCCCTTTCTGATACAGGGACTGGCTGAATGGCCCCTATTTGGAGTAACAGAGAAATTTGCTTGTGAGCCTCTTTCCTTTGTGGAGGAGGAACGTCTGGCATGCCTCTGAAAGGGGGCAATGTATGGAAATAAAACCTGTAACCGTGGTGAATGATATCCAACACCCATCTGTCTTGAGTGATTAAATCCCAATTTTCTTTGAAAAGAGACAGTCTTCCTCCCAAAGGAGCTGCCAGACGAGAATCTACTGGCAGCTGAAAAGGCAGGTCATTGGGTCTGTTTACGAAAGGACTGACCCCTGCCCTCACCAGAAGTCTGAGCAGGTGAACTCCCTGTTCTAGGCCTAAAAGAACCTTGAGCTCTGCCCCTACCACATCTAGACCTACCCCTAGACTGGGAATCATAAGCAGGATATGTCCATCCCTTAGTAGGCCAATTTCTACTAAACTTGGTGGCTGCACCTGCAAAAACTCTTTAACAGTTTGCATAGACTTAGCTTTGTCCTCCATTTTCTTTAAAACTGCTTCCACAGGCGAACCAAACAACACATCAGACTGTAAAGGAGCATCCAAAATCCTTGTCTTAACATGCTCAGCTAAATTCTGATCCCTCAACCAGGCATGCCTGCGAAGAACAGAACTAGTGGCAGCCACCCTCGAGGAGGCCTGTACAGCATCAAAACCACATTGCAAAGAATGCTTACCCACTTGTTCAGACACATGAACTAAATCTAGCAACTCTTTACACTCAATACCTTCCGCCAAAGTATCCACCTTAGATTTCAGTTGTGAAAGGAGATAATTTTGATATTTTAGCATGTGAAACTGACAATTCAACGCCCTCATGGCTAAAGTGGAAGAAGTATACACTTTCTTTCCCCATCTATCCAAAGCCCTTGCCTCTTTATCAGTGGGAACAGGGTTTTTAACCACAGAGGCCTTAACACCTTTAGGTCCCTGAGAAACAGTTTCGGGTCTGCCCTAGGACTCTTAAAAGATACTTATGAGCTTCAGGCACCCTATAGTACCTATCAGGTTTAACAGGAGCAGGAGGCAAAGAATCAGGGTTCAGGGAAGCCTCTGCAAAAACATCTTCCACCACATTCAACACAGGAGGTATAGCTAAGGGCCTATGCTGGGGTAAAAACAAGAATTCCCTAAGCCTTTTCCTGGAATCAGAGTAATCCTGGCCTTCCCATTTAAAGTGCTCCCTCATGGAATGCAGAGTCTCTGAAAATGAGAAATCCTCAGGAGGAGAAGCTGTAGGAGTGGAATCATCCACATCAGAATCAGAATAAGGAGGATACTCCTGCAAATCTTCCGCAGAAGTGTCAGAAGCCTCTGAACACTGTTCAAAACTATCAAACTCAGGTTCCACCCTAGGCCTCTTATCAGGAGGGGGCAAAGAACCTCTAATCATAGTAATCAAGTCTTCTGCCATTTTAAGCATATGTTTCTTAGGCACAGAACCTGAAGTGCTGGGAGAAGCCCCCACTGAAGCTAAACTTGGCCTACCTCTCAAAGAAGTTTTGGAAACAGAAGGAGAGGCTCTAACTCCCTTGGGAAGAGAGGGAAGAACAGTTACCTGAGAAGCCCCTCAGCCTGGCCTACCTCCTGAGAAGGCACATCCTGTAACAGTAAAGTCTCTGCCTGAGACTCCAAAGAAACTCCTGGCAAAACCTCTGGCTCCACTGAGCCTTCTAAAGAACCGACGTCCGGGACTGCGGTTCATCAACCCTAGGCTTCGCTGTTTTGTCCTTGCGCTTCTTGGGAAGCGGGCGTCGGAGCATCCGACGGCATTTTATAATTGCAACGCTTCCCAAACACTAACCTGGCACAGTCTAACCTTCTCTTAATAGTGCGTTTGTTAAACCTAGCACAAGAGCGGCATCCAACAACGTCGTGCTCAGGCCCTAAACAAGGTATACACAAAGTATGGTAATCCCTATGAGGTATCTGTTTCCCACAAGAAATACAGTTATTCACTTTTCTGACATCCGGTTAAATACTGAGGCAAGAAAAAACCAAAATGTTCCCCAACGGGGTACTTAGCCAACTCTGATTCGGTCTGAAACTCCGACTTCAGAAAATTTCAGAACGCCAACCTGCACTCGCAAAACTGCTTCTGCATCGGACCATGCGGCAAAAAAGACTGAGGATATGACGTCGGTCATGCGCATTAGTACCCTGACGTACTGACGTCAGTCTAATGCGCCCTGACCGACGTCAGCCTTATACTCTGGTATTCGGGCCGACTGGACAGCGGACTACCCGATAGTAAGGACTGCAGCAATGTGGAACGAAGAACATCATAAATCATATTTATAAATAAAGTGGAAAAAAAGCAAAATGATACTTACATCAAGAATGCCAGCTCCAAGAGAACAAGCAGGGCAGAGTTGTGTTATCCGCTGTGTATACAACAGCAGTAAATATAACAATAATAACAAAGAGGTCCTAGCATACCTAGTTCGAGACCGTCTGCGGAGTCAAGTGGGCACTGCTTTGTTCCAGTTCATAAAGCAATGTAACATATATATATATATATATATATATATATATATAGGTTAAGATTCAAAGTTCCCCAAAATAGCAACAAATGAAAGAGTCATTGGTGCACTGAAGTCTGTTCCTAAAACAGGAGGTACCCAATACATTCTTCATATCTAATCATAGTCTGCAATACACCAGATAGGAATACATGCAGTCTGCACATATGTTCATGAATGGAAATTCAGACGTATTGCCCAGTCCACACAATCAAAAAAAACTTCCAAATAGTAAAGAATCTCATGAAAAACAGTTGTAGCAAAAGCCGTGAGGATTATCATGCTGAAGTTTTAGAATATAGAAATATTTAACAGTATTAACTCAATCTCTCACCAGTTTAAATGCTGTTGGGTAGAAAGATGAAAAGCAGATTATTTGCTTCAAACTGCACTGGTGATGCCTGAAAATCAACAGCAACTGAAGAAAATAAGAAATCAGCAAAGACGGAAATCTTTCTATGGTAGGAAAAACTACCAGATTAACAGTATGGAAAGCATGGTTGTCTGACAGAATCCATACCATTAAGGTCAAGGGTATTTGCTCTAGGTATAAAAATGTCACCAGTGTTATTCCACATGGCACTGTCCTAGGCACCTTCCTCTTTGGTATATGCATCCGGGACATAAAAGATGATATTAAGGAACTATGGCGAACCAAGCTTGCTGACGACTGCAAACTGGGGTAGGTGGGGATGGTAGTGGGTATCCAATCCCATTCTGATAGTTAAATACTCCAGCAAGGGTCAGACCAAACTAATGTACAGTTTATTAATCATGGATTTACCCTGAAACCTACGTAATGCAGCATAGCCTCACTTGGTAAATCTACAATTGCTACTTCTTGCTATACAAGTAACATTCCACTTAAATCAGACAGTCACCTGGGACATGTGTATTTATGCTGATAACAGACTCTCCTTTGATCACCACATCTCTGGTGGTTAGAAGCTCATTCTACCTTGTGCAGCCTATCTTCATGGTAAAGAAGTTACAGCCCCACTTTATTCAACCCTTATTAGTCCCATCACTGACTATAAGGCATTCTGCAACAAGCACGTTGCCAAGTACCTAAATTAGCTTGAGAGACCAGAACCTTTCATTCCCAAAAAAAGATCTTAGGTCTCAATACTCCTAGCTGTTCTGATAAGCTAAAAGCACCGTCTCTCTACACAGTAGGAAACAGACTCTTCAGGAGTGATCTCTGCTTAGCCTTACATGCTAGACTGACCCAGGGCTCTTTCTGCTCCTTCATCTAAATTGAACTAGTGGTAAATCAAACACCCATTCTAGAGACGTAAACCTATACAACCACAAAAGCAACACCAGATGGAGTGACTGATACCTAACCCAATGTATCTCTCATTTCTTGAATAGGCTGTCCTGTCCTATCAAGCAGAATACTTCTCTAGCAACATTTAAAACCAGTCTAGATGATTGTTTACAACTTTTTACCATGGAGTCTGCTAATGGAGGATGTTATTAGTGCCCAACCACTGTTGGGTGATTTGACTGAGCTTCTCAGTGGTCTCCTTGGCCATAATCTTAGTAAGAACATACAAATGTGTAAATGTATAAACAAAGTAAAAATCTAGAAAACATAGTAAAGTCAACACCCTGAAGTTGAAGTTATTGGTATGGAAGCTGGATTACAATCCTGTGTAGCTGGTGAACAGGATAACTTCTATAGGATAAATCACGGATACAAGTACAAAACAAATACAACAAAGTTTAAAGACCATGAGCAGCCTTAAATGTCAAATACAGTCCTTAATTTATTTAAATCACTCCTAATACTCTACTTGAAGACTTCATGGCTCTAAGAATACTTCCTTGCTCCTGTATAATTCTTATTTCATACCCATAGTCCTTTTATAAGCTTATACCACTTTTCATTTCTTCTCCAATGGTCCTTGCTCTTTTTTTTGTGTAATATATTTTGAATAATATTACCTTTATTTTTTGGACTGCTACAAATGTAACACTATTGTTTCTATATGGTGACTGGAAAATCTGTAATTTTCAGCTTTCTCTAAAGCCCTGTTTTGTGATTTAATTATCATTGTATTGATATGGGAACATCATGCTTCCCTAGAGAGAGAAATGCACAAAGCCCTTAGGATCTTTGGAAACAACACATTTTTTTCCCAGGCCTCTACTGAAAAGGGGCTTTCTTGCCAGCTGGACTTCTACAGTAAACAAACTTGCCAGCAAATGGAAAATGTGACAAATGCTAAGAGTTGCAGAGAGGGACTCCTGGAGTCATATTTCCAAATGAGGCAGACATGCAACAGGAACTGTCACAAAATCAAGACTATATAGACAGTATAAACAATCTTGTTAAATTCTCAGTATATACTACAATGGAGAAAAAAACAGACACACACATATGGACTGTTCTATATTTTAAAAAAATTCTAAGATTTAAAAAGTTGCATTAGTAAAAATATTTTTCCAATGTGCACTTAATTTTTTTTCTTTATGAATAATTGATGACGTGGTGGTTAATGTAACATGCTACCTCACAGATCTATAAAAACATATTTTTTTCTAAGTTTTTAAAAAGAGGACATGTTATACACGGGCATATAGCATTAATGCTATTAAGATGGGGCAGTGATTAGCATCATGCGGTTTATTCTCGATTCTAGAGAAATGAGATGGATTACAGACTTCAAGTTGTTTCGATCACACTACTTGTCAATGTGCACTATTATTAATCCTCCTGACATGACAGCTGCTACCAAAATAGCATCACATGGCTTTGGTGTCTCTGCCTAGAGATGGCAGCCAGAAAGAAATAGTGAGGTCGAAGGCAAGTAGACCTCTAGTTGAGAGTACCACCTGGGACAGATGGATGTAATGAGGAGGGTGGCGTGTGCATATATTTTGAAGGGATGCCTTGAAATGAGGTGGAAAGCTCTTTGAACAACAGGTGTCTGCATTATATGAGAGCACCTAGGGCCAAAGCCACCAAATTCTGAAATGTAAACACTATTAACAGTAGGACTAAAACTGTCAGTACTGGAAAGGAAGCACTAAAGGAGTTGACTGGCTTACTAAATCTGGTAAGGCCACTGTTGGAAAAGTCAATGCAGACAACACTGGTGTCTGAGATAGGGTTGGTGGTTTACAAAGATGGACATCATAGGTAGGTACTAGGCTATTGGCCCTAGGGCCTATATAAGACTAGCCAAAAAGGTACCCTGGCTTTCGCCACCCAAGAAAATATTTTCCTGTGCCCCTGTCAAGCAGAGCCACAGAAGTGATACCCGGGGTGAGTTTCCTATCTCCCCTTCAATTATCAAGATTTTTCTTGAGTGCTAATGAGCTTTGTTTGATATAGATAGGTAGTTTGTTACAGAGTATGGGAAGTCTCTGGGATAGGAATCTATCCCTCCAGCATGTTCTGTTTATTGTGGTGACAAGGTTTAGGTCCCTAGAGCATGTAGTTCGGAGGGATTGGGATTTCTTGCCTCTGAGTAGGCAATATGCATCGGAGTAAAGCTGGAGTTTTTTGAGACTATCTGCATAAGGCATCTGTTTTAATCCAGTAATCCTCTTTGTGAGGTATTTCTGCGGCCTTTCTAGTTGTTGTAGACGTCTTATGAGATACATACCAAAAGGGTTGTTGTACTCTATAACGGGTCTAATGAGTGACGAGTAGAGGGGGACAATGACCTCTTTTTTCCTGGATGAGAAAACTTTTGTGATGAGCTGTGCCACATAGAAGGATTTCCTGGCTACTGTGACAATGTGATTATCAAAGGAGAGACTACTGTCCACCTGTGTCCCAAGGTCTCATCACACTTTCAGTGTTAAGTAGACTACCGCCTATGTGGTAGTTCATGGGTACAGAGTTTTTACCAAAAGGGAAGACAATGCAGTTTTTGACATTCAGCTTGAGGCCATGGCTTTGACACCAGGCATCTGTCTCAGTGAGGCCCTTTTGTAGGATGTCCATATCGTTAGGAGTTTTGATTATGGCTCTTAGTTTGCAGTCATCTGCGAACTTTGTTAGCCAAAGACCTTCTGTGTTAGCGTGTACTTCTGAGAAGTAGATTCCAAACAGGAGAGGAACCAGGACTGAACCCTGTGCTACTTCACTTGTCACTGGTCTGAAGTCAGATTTGGAGTCTGCTATTTTCACAGTGTGGGTTGTGTCAATGAGCCAGTTGGCAACTCATCTTGTGACATAGGGATTTACACCATGTTCAGTGAGCCTATCTACAATTCCACAGTAGGGGATGGTGTCGAAAGCCTTGGCGAGATCTAGATAGGCTGTGTGAACCACCTTACCCTCATCTATGGCTTTGGTGACTACTTCAAAGAAGTCTATCAGGTTTAGGAGACATGATCTGCCTTTTACAAACCTGAACTGGTTGGGATCCAGAGTCTAGAGATTACCAATGTCATTGTTTATAAGTTCCATGACGATACATTCCATAACCTTGCAGACCAGGCTCATCAGGCTAATGGGGCGGTAGTTCCCAGGGTCTGTGGTGGCTCCCCCTTTGTGGAGTGGGATAACCGTCGCTGTGCACCATTCAGTGGGCACAAAGCCTGAGGTGAGGCTATGATTGAACATGGTACTTAGGTGGGGTAACAGTACATTCTGTAGTTCATGTAGAACGCAGCCTGGGATGTTGTCGGGTCCCATGGATGCTGTGTTCTTGACTTTGGAGAGTGTGGTTTTTAACTTTGCAGCCGTGATTACAGGACTTTTGCATTCTTCCAGTATAGAGGGTGAGAGGGGAGTAAAGTTAGCACTGAACCTATCTGCCAAAATGTTGGCAATATCAGTTGGTTCTGTATATTTAGTGCCATTGTGCTGTAACTCAGAGTAGATCTGAGTGCTGCCATTGAGATTCTTGACATAGCTATAGAATGCTTTGCGGTTGTCTTTAGAATCAGTGGTGATTTTATTTTTATAACTAGCTTTGGAGAATTTTGTGAGGGATCTCAGCTTTTTACCGAGGCTAACCAAGGAATTCCTCCAATCATGGGATTTTACTCTTTTTTGCAACAGTTTCTTTCTTCTGTTGTAGAGTTTGTTTATTGCAGGGGACCACCAGATTGGCTTCCTTTTTTTTTTGGAGGACAGCATTTTGGTTCTGTTAGGGATTGCAGGATCCATGCACTCGTGTAAGTGCTTATAAAGTGCATTTATGTAGGATTCAGCAGTCATACCTCTACTGTCCGTCTGCATGGGTGTTGTGAAGTTTGCCACTTCTGTCTTAAGAAGCGTGAAGTTGGCTTTGGAGAAAATTTTTACTGTGGTTTCCCTAATGGGGGTGGGGGTTTGTGGATATCTAGGGTGATTAGCTTGTGGTCGGATCTGACCAACAAGGAATTGACCTCTGGTGTGGAACACCGGTTGCCCATGTTGGTAATGACCAGGTCTAGGATATTGCTGCCCCTGCTGGGGGTGTGGATAAGTTGATCCAAGGCATTGGAATTTATGAATTCCAGACAGCATTAAGCAAAAGAGTTGGTACATGAGTAGTTTTCCCAGTTAATAGTGGGGTAGTTGAAATCGCCCATTATTAGGATGTTAGGTTGTACCCTAATATTTTCCAGTGTATCAAGAAATGAGGAGTGGGAATCCTGGGGCATGGTGGGGGATCTGTAGCCTGCTAGAATTTAGATTGTGGTCTTGCCCAGAGTTAGTTGCACTTGGATAATCTCGGATGCATTATGCTGAGCAACTAGCCATGAGGTGTGGATATCCCTAATGAATATGGACACGCCTCCGCCTTTAGTGTTTCGGTCCAGGTTAGGTGGCTGAAAGGTGTGGTATGAATTATAGCCTGGTAATGCAGGGGTGCTCTCTGGAGCCTTGAACCAGGTCTCTGTCACTGCACAGATGTCGATGTGCTCATTTTTAAGGAGTGCCTCAAGTGAGTTAATTTGGAGGTTTAGATTTCTAGTACTGAGAAGCATTACCCTCAGATTTTGCTTGCTTGTACCCATTACAGTGGTGAGTTTGTCATTTGAACCTTGCCCAGAAAAGGCACTATAGGGGTGGCAAGAGTCTTAGCCAGTATCTGGAATCCCAAGGGCGACAGGTGCAGGCAATCTCTGGCAAAGCATCATGGTCTGTCGATCATGTCATCCCAGGCAGACGGAACATTGATGATGCTGAAAAAAATTACACCAGAGAAAATTAGACACTAGTAGTAAACAGATAAGGGGACTCCCGACACCTGAAAATCATGGGGAAAGGAGTTGAATCCCTGGCTGTCTAGCATTAGAATCTGCTTACAGTAGCAGCCATTTGGGTAGTAATCAGTTGATTGGAAGGCAGACAACTACCACACAGAAAGACAGATAAGATATGGAGATGATAGTGAGGTGCCTGAATCTCTGGGGAAGTAACAGTAAAGTACAGTTGTGTATGCTTACCATAAATGTAGACGGTCTAGTGTATTCACTGTTGCTGTCATTACACATTAGGGTAATCTGCTGGCAGGTTGCTCTCAGTCGGCCTGAATTACAAAGTCCTGGGTCCTGCGTCGGTTGCTGTCTTCTCTTCCATGATGTCAGGTCATCAGGGGGTATAAAACATGCAGCCAACACCATTTTCTTTAGTTTTTCTTGCCCCCGATGTCAGGGGCCCCCAAAAAGGTAGCAATATTATATATATATATATATATATATATATATATATATATATATACATGCATCAATATAAACTTTACCTTCATCTACAAGCAAATACACCACATAGGTTGTAGAAGATAGAGAAGGAAAGATAAACTGTAGAATGACAGGGGGATGGCGGGAGGGTAACCTAGACTGCAACAGTGAATACACTTGAACATCTATATTTATGGTAAGTGCACACAACTGTACTATGTTCTTCGTGTTTCACTGTTGCACTCATTACATTTGGGTAGAATCCCAAATCTATGGTTGGGAGGTTGGAGCTAAACACCATTAGGTGAGGCTATAAGGCCCTGCAGCACTGCAGTGGCAAAGCCTGCCCTGGACTTCAAGTAGAGAGGCAAATGGTAATGCTTTGTAAAGGTGTGAATAGAACTCAAGTAGCAGCCTCTAGAATGTCCTTGGTTGGTACTCCTCTGATAAAGGCTGCTGAAGTAGCTGCAGCCCTGGTGGAATGAGACCTAATGCCCTTGCGCACAGGTTTGCCATGGTGTAAGTAGCAGAAACGGAAGCAATGGCTTATCCCCTTTGAAATTGTCTGCTTTGAAATAGCCTTTCCTTCTGATCCTGCAGCATATGACACTAGTAATTGCTCAGTTTTTCTTAGAGCATTAGTCCTGCTCAAGTAGAATCTTAGCTGTCTGTGTACGTCCAAGGAATGCAGAATTCTCTCCCCTTTATTCTGCGGATTTGGATAAAAAGTTGGCAGATGAATTGTTTGGTTAAGAGCCATGCTGGAAACGACCTTAGGCATAAAAGTAGGATTTGTCCTCAAAAACACCCTGTCTGGGTAAAATATGATAAAAGGCTCTACAGCCATGAGGGCCTGTAGCTCTGCAAATCTTCTTGCTGAAGTAATTGCTAGGAGCAGAGCTGTCTTCCATGATAAGAACTTTATATCAGCGGTAGCAGCTGGTTCAAATGGAGGCATGGTGAGCTTTTCCAACACATAATTGAGGTCCCATGCAGGTAATGGTGATCTTCTAGGAGGCCTTAAATTTTTGGCTCCTCTAAGATACTACTTTAGTAAAGGATGAGAAAAGATTGGTGGCTCTGTATTGTAATGAGCCGAAATGGCAGAGGCATGGATTTTAATTGATGAGAAAGATAGGCCTTTGTCAAGCATCTCAGTTAAGTATTGCAATATCTGAGGAATATGTGGTTCTGCTGTATCAGTTCCTTGTGCATGATTCCAAGCACAGAATCTCTTCCATTTGTCAGCATAAGATTTTCTAGTACTAGGCCTTCTGGCTTCCAAAATGACATCCATCACAGCTTTACTGAGAGGTGTTGTTTGCATGATTACAGGATTAGCCATGCTGCCGGGTTCAGAGTCTGTAGCTGATTGTGCAGGATCTGATTGTTTTGCTGGGACAGTAGTTGTGGTTTTTGAGGCAAGGTCCAAGCTGGGTACTGAGACAAGTTCCTTAGGATTGGGTACCAGTATTGGCAGGGCCAGCCCGGGGCAATTAATATCTTTGGCTTCTCTAGGACCTTGGGTAGAAGAGGCAGAGGAGGAAAGGCATAAACTGATAGGTTTTTCCAACTGAAGGACAGGGCGTCCACTTTCCATGCTTGTCTGTGGTAAGTCCTTGTGCCGAATCTTTTCAGTTGATAATTTTGAGGCGAGGCAAATAGATCTATGTCTGGGCTCCCCCATTTCCCTGTTATCATGCTGAAGACTTGTGGATTTAGTTTCCACTCGTGAGGATCCATAAGGTTTCTGCTTAAATCATCTGCCAGAGTGTTTTGTTTTCCTGGCAGGAATTGAGCTTGAAGATGTATTTGGTAGGTCAAAGCTGTGTCCCACAGTGCCATGGCTAATCTGCAAAGGGGGTATGAGTGTGTGCCCCCTTGCTTGTTTACATACCACATGACTGTGGTGTTGTCCGTCTTTATCAGTAGTTGTCCTGGATGAAGTAAGTCCTTTAAGGCTGTTAGGGCATTTTAAACAGCTAGCATCCCTTTCTGGTTTATCTGTAGATGCATTTGATTTGGTGCCCATATGCCCTGAATGCACCTTCCTGCCATGTGGGCCCCCCCGGCATAATCTGATGCATCTGTTGTTAAGGTTTGGCTGGCAGGGGGTAGAGTGAAGAGTCGTCCCATGTTTTGGTGACAGACCTTTGTCCACCATAGAAACTCCTGTTGCAGGCAGTGAATGAGAGGAATCATTGTTTCCAGACTGTGTGAATGTTGACTCCATAAACTTTTTAGGTACCACTGAAGTTTCCTCATATGCAGTCTTGCATACAGAATTAGCAGGATGCAGGATGCCATGAAGCCCAGAGCCTGCAGAATTTGTCTTGCAGAAGATTGGGTTTTTGTTGCCATCAGTTTGAAGTAAGTAGTCAGTTGCCTTTGTTTGTCTGGCGTGAGGTAAGCCATCTGGGCAGTTGTATGCAAGCTTGCACCCAGGAATGTTATCTTTTGAGAGGGTACCAGTTGTGATTTATTTTCGTTTATTGTGTACCCTAGGCATGTTAGAAGCCTTTTCACAAATGCCAGGTGTTGTAGAAGAGTGTCCTTGTTCTCTGCTTGAATGAGACAGTCATCCAAGTAAGGATGTAATTGAATACTTGTCTGAAAAATGCAATTACTGGTGCCAGGCACTTTGTAAAGACCCTGGGCGCAGTAGATAAGCCAAAGGGCAGTGCAGAGAATTGGTAATGCATTAAGCCAGCCTTGAATCTGAGGTATTTTCTGCATGACTGTCTTATTGGGAACATGCAGGTATGCCTCTTTTAGGTCTAAAGTCACCAGCTAAGCATTCTTGCCCAGCATGGGCAGAAGCTGTTGCAAAGTGAGCATTTTGAATTTTGGAATGTCCAGATATGTGTTCAAAATCGATAAATCCAGTATTGGCCGCCAGGCCTTGTCTTTTCTGGGTACCAAGAACAGTCTTGGGTAAAAACCTTGTCCTTTTTCCTGTTCTGGTACTGTTTGAATGTCCCCATATCCATGAGGGATGTAACCTGTTTCTGTGCCTCTGCCCATTGTTTTTTTGTAGATCTGGCCAACCATTTGTCAGTGGCAGAGTGTGGAAATGGAATCTATATCCCTGTGATACAATGTTTAGTACTCACTTGTCCTGGGTTATTAACTGCCAATTCTGAGCAAAAAGTGCTAATTTTTCCCCTATGGGTGATGCCAAAAGATAAGTGCTTGGTGTAGGCAGAGGGAAGTCATTGGGATTGCTTTCTATAGGTTTGTGCTTTATCTCCTCCAGATTTGGAGGTGGATGCGCCCCCATTGCTTTGACCGGTATGAGTCTTGAGCCTGGTACCTGGAACCCTTAGGGCGTCTGGATTTGCCCCTTTGAACTCTGTCCGACACAGGAAAGGACCAATTTTTTGTAGGCCAGTGTCTACTGAATCTAGGTGGCTGCACTTGTAAGAAATCTTTAACAGTTTGCATAGACTTAGCTTTGTCTTCCATTTTCTTTAAAACCTCTTCTGCCTTAATACCAAACAGAGAATCATGCTATAAAGGTGCATCTAGCAATTTAGCTTTAACATGATCAGGCAAATTTTGTTCCTTTAACCAGGCATGCCTCCTAATCACAGATCCAGTAACTGCGGCCCTGCAGGAGGCCTCTAAAGAATCAAAACCACATTGCAAAGTATGCTTTTCAACTTGTTCAGCTGCATGCAATAATTCCTGCAATTCCTTATTTTCTGCACATTCTGAAATCAACATCATTTTCTGTTTCAGCAATCCCATAACATGTCGTTGGTACTTAAGCATATAAAATTGACAGTTTAATGCCCTGATTGCCAAGGTTGCAGATGTATAAACCTTTTTTTTTTTTCCCCCATCTGTCCAGTGCCCTTGAATCTGTCAGAGGGGGTTGGGTTTTTTGCTGTTGAGGCCTTAACTCCCTTTGGACCTTGTGAAACAGTATCAGGATCAGCTGCAGGGTTACTAAATAAAAATTTATGAGAGTCAGGAACCCTGTAATATCTGTCAGGTTTACTGGGAGCCAGTGGTAAGGAGTCAGGGGTCGGGCTTGACTCCGAAAACACATCATCCACAATGTCTAAAACAGGGGGAATGGCTAAAGGCTTGTGCTGAGGGAGAAAGAAATCTCTGAGCCTCTCTTTTGATTCTGAGAAGTCTTGACTCTCCTAGTGAAAGTGCTCCCTCAAAGTATGCAAGGTTTCTCCAAATGAATAATCCTCAGGAGGAGATGCAGATGGAATAGACTCCTCAGCATCAGAATCCTCATAGGGAGGTAAAGAGAACTCCTAATCAGAAAAGGAATCAGAAGAACTAGAAATCTGATCTGAAGATTCATAGTCAGTGTCTTGCCTAGGCCTCTTATCTGGAGGGGGATGGGTACCCCTGATCAAAGTAATAAGGTCTTCAGCCATTTTGATCATCTGTTTTTTAGGCATAGAGGCCTGTGCACGTGGCTCAGGCGTCGTTTTTTTAGTTTTAGAAGATGTCTTTGCCTTTGGTTCTGCAGCTTTCGTCGGTTTGATATATAAATGTTGAGGTCTGAATATACCCTCAGAAGCCACTGCCTGCTCAGCGGCTCTGGACCCATCAGAGGGAGATACATCTGTCGGTCCAATACCTTGAGTATCTTACGGCATGCCGGACTCCACATGGGTGTCGGTAGAGGCCTGCGACTCGAAGGTAGCGGGTATCAGGGGCTGCAAAAGCACCTCATTGAGTACTGTCGAACCAGCGACTGGCTTAGGAGAAGCTTCATTGTGGGTTTTGGATCTCGACTGCCTTTCTCTGTCGTTTCCTTTGCATTTTTTATGCATTCCGGTAGTCGGATTGCTATCAGACGACATTTCTGGGTAGTTAAATCAGTTTCCAAAATACTTAAATACAAAAATATACCGACGCTTAATAGTACATTGGTTAAATCTAGCACAAAACCGATAGCCAGTCACGTTGTGATCAAGGCCTAGGCAAGGAATACAGTATAAATGGAAATCCTTATGAGGTATTTGCTTCCCACAAGTAATACAATTATTAACTTTTTCTGACATCGGTAAAAAGCAAGAAAAAAGTTTCCCCAATGGGGTACTTAGCTTTAGTGAAGACTTTGGTTCTGAAAATCAAACTCAAATATTTCAGTAGTCGGCCGACCGGCACTTGCGAAATGCTTCTGCTTCGGGCACTGCGCGGCAAGAAAGACTAAAGAAAATGGCGTCAGCTGCATGTTTTATACCCCTGATGACCTGATGTCATGGAAGAGAAGACAGCAACCGACGCAGGACCCAAGACTTTGGAATTCAGGCCGACTGAGGGCCACCTGCCAGCAGATTACCCTACTGTAATGACTGCAACAGTGAAACACAAAGAACATCAGAATAACCATGAATGCAGGACATTTAACCTAACTCCCCCAAATTACTCCACATCTTTAAGAGGTAATCTGGTGCAAGCTTGCACAGGCGAAGGAAGATCAACTACCACCACTGGAAATCAGGGATGGGTGATGAAGACGCTCTTTTTGCTGACTTAAAGAATTATCTATACCTTCTATGAAGAAGCTTTGACTTTTATTGAAGTTGGCTTATCCATAATGGGTTGAAAATGCAACAAGGCTACTGAGATGGGGTGAAGAACTTTGAAAGCAAGTCACTCTGTTTCATTTCTTCACCTGCGCTTAGCTGTGTCACTAAGACGTACAGAAAAAAATGTGCACCAC
Organism: Protopterus annectens; assembly: GCF_019279795.1. Lineage (NCBI taxonomy): Eukaryota > Metazoa > Chordata > Ceratodontiformes > Protopteridae > Protopterus > Protopterus annectens. Next base: position 1,474,063,461 of record NC_056733.1, on the reverse strand, counting down.
GGCAGGTGGGGCTGACCTACTGTAGGCAAATTTAGGATGAAAGGGGAGGTAACATCATGTCAAGGAATAAAGGCAAGTCTAAGCCTAAAATAAAGGAAAATGAAAAAAAACATCCACCGAAATGAAAAACAGCGGTGGAAATCTCACAAATGAGAATCAAATAGGGAGGGAGAGAGAGAAAGAAGGAAAAACAGACAATGCAGTCACCTGCCCACGCACCCACACAAACACTGAAGAGGTACACAACAGCCCAAAGCTATTTATTAAAGCAGTCAGAGATTCTGAACAGTGAACAAAAACTGGAGAATAACTGAAGGGGTGTTGCATGGGTACATGATGGGAAAGAGGGGTATGTGGTCATCCTGGAAGGTTTTACCATTTCGGTACTGTTAGTACTCGTAGTGATCAATCCTAATGGTTACAAAAGATAGAACCCTTTTTAACAGATCTGTTGTTTTTTCTCAAGACTGAAGTGGTATGCAAGAACATGAGAATGAATGCATTAGTTACCATGTACAAAACTGAAGCTATAATGGAAGCATGCACTTAAGGCCCTTAAATTCACCACATTTCAAGGAAAGGTTATGGAAATGATTCTGTTAAATAGGCTGATAACAGATCCATGCAAACATTTAATCAGCTTGAAAAGCATGAACCACCATCAGGATGACATCTGTCTTTCCCAGACAAGACACTGTTGCTGATTTAGGATTTTCCCTAGAAGTGTTTGCATAGATACATTTATACCCAAAGCAGACTCTAAAGAGTTTTTCCCCACATAGATGGCAAATGTTGGAGGTGTGAAGGGGAAGAAAGAGGTCAATGGTAACATATGTTTTGGGAGCGTAATGAATTGGTGGCATTTAAAAATTCCCTACAGTGTACTCTGTCAGGAATACTGGGCGAGCAAATGAGTGTAACTAAGGAAATTATTTTTTGAGCTGGGATACAGGATCTGAATTGTATACACATACTAAGACCTTAAGTCTAATTCTGGTGGCTGCTAAAAAAGAAATTACTAGAAAATGGAAATCAAAATCCAAACCAACTGTACTCAGAGAAGTTAATATTGTAACACAGATAAAAGAACAGGGAGTGGGATATTTGGAAAAAGGGAGGAATGCATTACATAGAAAAAAACAAACAGTGGGAGCAATACATGCAGAAAAAATGTTTTGAAGGAAGAATTAGGTTTTAACAGAAAGCAGGAATTGAATAATTTAGGCAATGTTGCTTAGATTATATGATATATAACAACATATGTGATATGTATTGTAAAGATGAACTTGTTAACATGGTGTGATTACTCTTATATAAATGTAAGTTTGCCTATGTCACAAGTGACAATTCAAAAAAGGTGTTTAAAAAAAGACACTGTTGCTGAAAGGAGCTTAAGTGATGTAAAAGCTGACAGGTGGACCCTGTACAACATATATTACTCCCTGAAGCCTTATGTTACGCCAAGGCACTAGAGTGCTTTACTTATTCATATTAAACTTTACTCGGTCATACTGGGACTTTTGTTGTGCTTTTGTTGTGCTTCAACGTTTGGATTACTGTTGTTTGGAGATATATTATTTGTCTGAATCTACAGTGTAATACAATTACTTTTGGCTTGGTGTCTGAAAGGAGCACTGTTGCCTGAAATTCTTATTAGTAACAGGCAAAGTAAAAGGTTTCATGGAATAACAAGATGTAGTGTGTGTGGCAGTAGTCACAGAGAGAGCAGCTTCACTAGAAAAGACTTAATACTAGATTACTTCTCGCACAATTTTGTTTTTTGACCATTGGTAATACTCAAGACCAAACAGATAAAAAAAAAAAAGGCACTGCTATTCAGACGCTTTATACATATGTCGCCTGCTGTTGTCCAACATTTGTTACTAGGCCATGCCTACAGTAAAAGAAGTATATACAGCTGGTTGCTCTCTGCAAATGTGGATGGATACCAAGCTTAGGCATTATAAAGGCCTACTGTAACAATCTTTCTGCCACTGCCACAGGAACAATTAAACAAAGTGTCTAATGACAATTAAGGAACAATAAACTGGCTTGTCTTTGCTGACTATGTACTCCTCTTGCAAAATTTAGAGATCAGAAATCACACAAAGTACAAATCTTGCACATTACTGCAGCCAATCTGCTTAATGACACCAAGTAGTTATCAGTAACAGATAGGTCCACCTTTCTTCTTGGTAGTCTACTTTTTAGAATCTTAAACCTGAACTACTGTCCCTCTCTGAAAAGAACACTCATATTTAGGCACCAAAACTACACACAGAGAAACTCCCAAAATGACAACCTTTTTCTCATGCATCCACATTTCAAAACTACTATTAGGAAAAAAACATTCTATAGACTAGGTCCTGCAATTTGGAACCACCTTCCCAGAGACGCAAGAAACTTAAGATACACTGGAAGCATTTAAACATGCCCTCAAAGACCATCTTCTTATGGCAGCAGAGTGCATCTCATATCATGACAATGGTAAAATACCAGGTAACAATTCATACTGCCTGTACCAGATGTATAAATGTGTTTGTATATTAATGCTTGTGTGTCACCCTATTATCTGATGTGTTTCTTTATTGTACATGTGTACACAAATAGCTTATAACTCTTGGCTTTTGCCAGGGTATTTATACTTGATATCCCTTGTTTTCTGTCAACATACTAGGACTTGTATGCTATGACTTTCTTTTTCCTAATTATTTATATGTCTTTTTTCTGTGCCTGTTCTGTGTTTTATGTTATATGTGTACTGCTGCTCAGTGAGCCTGGTTGTAGCTGAAAAGAGTGAAAGGCCTAGCCCACCTACCTGTTGAATGAATGAATGAATAAATAAATACATGCAATGCTGTCTATTCTTAATTACAGGTTCATATTTTCATAGGTGTTTACTAAGCTAACTACAAGGGCCTTTTTAAAGCCTAGCCATGCATCCCAAATCTCTGACAAGTTCTGTAAACCCTGATTAGAAAAGTACAGTTGTGTACACTTACCATAAATGTAGATGCTCAAGTGCATTCACTGTTGCAGTCATTACATTTGGGTAATCTGCTGGCAGGTTGCCCTCAGTCGGCCTGATTAACAAAGTCTTGGGTCCTGTGTCAGTTGCTGTTCCTTCTTCCATGACGTCAGGTCGTCAGGGGTATAAAACATGCAGCCGATGCCATTACATCAGTTTTTCTTTCCCCAGATGTCAGGTGCCCCCCAAATGGGGAGCCAAATATTTAAGTAATTAAAAACACAAAAATATACCTCCAAATTACAGCAAATACACCAAAAAGGCTTTTAAGCATAGTAAAGGAAAGTAGAGGTATAGTAAGAGAAAAACAGGGGGTTGGAGTAACCAGGACTGCAACAGTGAATACACTCGAACATCTACATTTATGGTAAGTGTACACAACTGTACTATGTTCTTTGTGTTTCACTGTTGCAGTCATTACATTTGGGTATATTCCTTCCCAAAGCTAAGGTTGGGAAGATGGATTTATACAGCATTAGGACTAGCTATAAGGCCCTGCAGGACAGCAGTGGCAAAGCCAGCTCTGGATTTAGAGAAGGGTAAATGGTAATGTTTGGTGAATGTATGAAGTGAGCTCCAGGTAGCAGCTTCTATAATGTCTCTAGTAGGAACACCTCCGAGAAAGGCTGTAGAAGTAGATGCAGCCCTGGTGGAATGAGATCTGATCCCCTGGAGGATGGGTTTACCATGGTGCATACAGCAGAAATTAATACAATGGCTTATCCATTTGGAAATAGTCTGCTTTGAAATAGCCTTTCCCTCTGCCCCTGCAACAAATTCCACCAATAGTTGTTCAGTTTTTCTTAGAGATTTTGTCCTGTTTAAGTAAAATCTAAGTTGTCTGTGTACATCCAATGAATGCAGAATCCGCTCCCCCTTGTTGTGGATTGAGAAAGAAAGTTGGCAAATTAATGGTCTGATTAAGAGCCACACTGGATACCACCTTAGGCATGAAAGATGGATTGGTCCTGAGAGACACCCTGTCTGCATGAAAAATAATGAAAGGCTCCACTGCCATAAGAGCCTGTAATTCAGAAATCCTTCTAGCTGAAGTGACTGCTAAAAGGAAAGCTGTTTTCCAGGAAAGAAATTTTAAGTCTGCAGTAGCAGCTGGCTTGAAAGGAGGAAGAGTGAGTTTTTTTCAATACAAAATTGAGATCCCAGGCAGAGGTTGGAGCTCTCCTGGGTGGTCTTAAGTTTTTGGCCCCTCTGAGATACTGCTTTAGCAGAGGATGAGAGAAGGGGGGAGGTTCTGTGTTGTAATGAGCTGAAATGGCTGAGGCATGGATTTTTATGGAAGAAAAGAGCAGGCCCTTATGAAGCATCTCAGTTAAGTATTGTAAAATCTGAGGAATGTTGGGCACTGCTGTGCTTATCCCTTGTGACTGATTCCAGGCACAGAATCTTTTCCATTTGTCAGCATAAGATTTTCTAGTACCAGGCCTTCTTGCCTCCAAAATGACATCAATCACAGGTTTGCTGAGGGATGCCAAGGGTGAATTTAGGTGATTAGCCACACTGCAAGATTCAAAGTTTGGAGCGGAGTGTGCAGAATTTGGTTGTTCTGCTGAGACAGTAAGTAAGGTGTCTGAGGTAGGTGCCACGGAGGAAGATGTGACACATTGTGCAGGAGTGGGTACCAGTGTTGGCAAGGCAAATCTGGAGCAATCAAAATCATTTTTGGTTTGTCCTGTTTGACTTTCAGTAGAACTTTGGAGAGTAGGGGCAGAGGGGTAAAAGCATAGACTGATAGTTTTTTCCAGCTGAATGATAGAACATCCACTTTCCAGGCTTTTTTGTGATGAGTTCTTGTGCAGAATTTGTCCAACTGATAGTTCTGGGGTGAGGCAAAAAGATCTATGTCTGGACTCCCCCATTTGCATGTCAACATGTTGAAAATCTGTGGTTCCAGTTTCCATTCGTGTGAGTCCATGAGATTTCTGCTTAGTTCGTCTGCCAGAGTATTCAGCTTTCCTGGCAGGAACTGAGCTTGTAGTTGTATTTGGTAGGTCAAGGCCGTGTTCCACAATGCCATGGCTAGTCTGCAAAGGGGTTAGGAGTGTGTACAGCCCTGCTTGTTTATGTACCACATAACTGTGGTGTTGTCTGTCTTTATCAGTAATTGTCCTGGATGAAAGTAGTCCTTGAAGGCTGTCAATGCATTCTGTACAGCTAGCATCTCTTTTTGATTGATATGAAGGTGCATTTGATTTGGGCTCCATTTGCCCTGAATGCACTTCCCTGCCAGATGATCCCCCCAAGCATAGTCTGATGCTTCTGTAGTTAGGGTTTGGGCAGCAGGGGGTGGAGTGAATGGCAGTCCCTTGTTTTGGTGGCAGGCCTCTGCCTACCATAGGAACTTGAGTTGCAGGCAAGGTATGATAGGAATCATTGTTTCCAGGCTGTGACAATGTTGGCTCCATAAACTTTTTAAATACCACTGAAGTTTCCTCATGTGCAGTCTTGCATATGGAATTAGAAGAATGCAGGAGGCCATGAACCCCAAGGTTTGCAGAATTTGTCTTGCAGATAGCAGGGTTTTTGTGGCCACCAGCTTGAAGTAAGTTACCAAATGAATTTGCTTTTCTGGCGTAAGATAAGCCATCTGGGCAGTTGTATTCAAGCTTGCACCCAGGAATGTATTTTTTTTGAGAGGGTACCAATTGTGATGTATTTTTCTTTATGGTGTACCCTAGACAAGTTAGAATGCTTTTTACAAACACCAGATGTTTTCGAAGAATGTCCCTGTTTTCTGCCTGAATTAGACAATCGTCCAGGTATGGATATATTTTCATTTTTCTTTGTCTGCAAAATGCAATTACTGGAGCCAGGCACTTTGTGAAGATCCTGGGCGCAGTTGATAAGCCAAAGGGCAGTGCAGAGAACTGATAATGCAAGTAGCCTGCTTTGAAACAGAGGTGTCTTCTGCAAGATTCCCTGATTGGGATATGCAGGTAAGCCTCTTTTAAGTCTAGAGTTACCAACCAGACATCTTTGCCTAGCATAGGAAGTAACTGTTGAAGAGTCAGCATCTTGAATTTTGGAATGTCCAGAAATGTGTTTAGAGCAGATAAGTCCAGAATTGGACACTATGATTTGTCTTTTCTGGGTACCAGAAAAAGTCTTGAATAGAAACCTTGTCCCTTTTCCTCTTCTGGTATTGGTTGAATAGCCCCCATGTTCATTAGGGACAGTACTTGTTTCTGGGCCTCTGCCCACTGATTTGGGGGCAGGTCTGGCCATCTGTTTGGGATTGGCAACGTGTGGAAATTAAATCTGTATCCCTGGGATACTATATTTAAAACCCATTTGTCCTGGGTTATGTTGCCAGTTTCTTGTATGAAGTGCCAGTTTTCCCCCCAAAGGGGCGGCTAAAAAGTAAGTGCTGGGTAAGTGTAAAGGAAAGTCATTGAGACTTCTTACCATAGGGAGGTACCTTGTTGTTTCCAGATTTGGAGGAGGGGGCACCCCATTGTTTTGTTCTAAAAGTCCCTTGTGACTGAAACCTGGAGCCTTTGGAATGCTTGGTTTGACTTGAGTGGCTCTCGCACAAAACCGACAACTAGCAACGTTGTGATCAGGGCCTAGGCAAGGAATACAGTAAGAGTGAAAATCCTTATGAGGTATTTGCTTCCCACAAAAATTACAATTGTTAACTTTTTCTGACATCGGTCTGGAGCAAGGAAAAAGTTTCCCTAATGGGGTACTTAGCTTTAATGAAGACTTTGGTTCTGAAATTCGGATTTGAAAATCTCAGGAGTCGGCCGACCGGCACTTGCGAACTGCTTTTGCTTGCAGCAAGAAAGACTGAAGAAAATGGCGTCGGCTGGATCTTTTATACCCCTGGTGCACTGACATCAGGGAAGAGATAGCAACCGACGCCGGACCTAGACTTTGGAATTCTGGCCGACTGAGGGTAGCCTGCCAGCAGGATAACCCAAGAGTAATGACTGCAACAGTGAAACACGATGAACATCTAGAAAGGACCAGTTCTTAGTAGGCCAATGTCTACTAAATCTTGGAGGTTGAACTTGTAAAAAATCTTTCACAGTTTGCATAGATTTAGCTTCATCTTCCATTTTAAACGTCTTCAGCCTTATTACCAAACAGACGGTCCTGTTGTAAAGGAGCATCCAACAATTTTGCTTTAACATGATCAGGCAGAGTTTGCTCTTTGAGCCAAGCATGCCTTCTTAGCGCAGACCCAGTTACAGCAGCCCTGCAAGAGGCCTCCAAAGAATCAAAACCACATTGCAAAGTATGTTTTCCAACTTGTTTTGCTGAATGCAATAAATCCTGTAAAATTTTCCACACAGTCAGAAATTAACATAATTTTCTGTTTAAGTTCATAGTTCATAGTTTAGTACTAGGCTAACTGCCCTTGTGGGCCATTTCTAAAACTAGCCAATTGCTGTTGATATTTAAGCATATGAAACTGATAGTTTAAAGCCCTGACTGCCAAGGTTGCAGAAGTGTAAACCTTCTTACCCCACCTATCCAGTGCCCTGGAATCTCTATCAAAAGGGGTAGGATTTTTTAGCAGTAGAGGCCTTAATACCCTTGGGACCCTGAGAAATGGTTTCAGGATCTGCAATAGGATTCTTGAAAAGGAATCTGTGGGAGTCATGAACCCTGTAGTATCTGTCTGGCTTACAAGGAGCTGGAGGAAGTGAATCAGGAGCCATACTAGATTCTTAAAAACATCAACAATGTCTAGAACAGGAGATATAGCCAAAGGCCTATGCTGAGAGAGAAGAAGAAAATCTCCAAGTCTCTTTTTAGATTCAGAGAAATCCTGACTTTCCCAGTGGAAATGTTCCCTTAAAGTATGTATAGTTTCCCCAAAAGAAAAATCCTCTGGAGAAGAAGCAGAAGGAATGGAATCTTCTGCATCAGAATCCTCATAAGTAGGTAAAGACAAATCCTGTTCATTAGAAGAGTCAGAAGAAATAGAATCCTGTTCAGAAGATTCATAATCAATTTCTTGCCTAAGCCTCTTAGAAGGGGGGGGGGGGGGGGTTGACTACCCCTGATCAGAGTAATTAAATCTTCAGCCATTTTGATCATTTGTTTTTTTGGCATAGGGGCCTGCACATGTGGCCCAGGCGTCGGTTTTTTAGACATAGATTTAGATTTTGGCCTTAGTTTTGAAGATGGCGTCAGTCTAATATACAAATCTGTAGGCCTAAAAACACCCTCAGAAGCCAGTGCCTGCACAGCGGCTCCGGACCCATCTAAGGTAAAGACATCCACGGGTTCCATAATTGAAGCATCTCGTGGCATACCGGACTCCGAATGGGTCTAAGTAGAGGCCTGCGAATCAGAAGTAGCAGGTATCAGAGGCTGCAAAAGCGCCTCACTGAGTACCGACGAACTGGCGACTGACTTAGGGGAAGCGTTGTCGTCAGTTCTGGACCTCGATGGCCTGTCTTTTTCTTTGCGTTTTTTAGGTATTCCAGTAGTCGGATTGCTAACCGACGACATTTCTGGATAATTAAAGCGTGAGCCAAAACATTTAGAAGCAAAAATATACCGACGTTTAACAGTGCGTTGATTAAATTTAGCACAAAACCGACAGCAAGGTACGTTGTGGTCAGGGCCTAGGCAAGGAATACAGTACAAATGAAAATCCTTATGAGGTATTTGCTTCCCACAAATAATGCAATTAGTAACATTTACTGACAGCGGTAAGGAGCAAGAAAAAAGTTTCCCCAATGGGGTACTTAGCTTTTTAGTTGAAGACTTCGGTTCTGAAACTCAAAAATGAAAATTTCAGGAGTCGGCCGACTGGCACTTGCGAACTGCTTCTGCTTCGGGCACTGCATGGCAAGAAAGATTGATGTAATGGCATCGGCTGCATGTTTTATACCCCTGATGACCTGACGTCATGGAAGAAGGGACAGCAACCGACGCGGGACCCAAGACTTTGTTAATCAGGCCGACTGAGGGCAACCTGCCAGCAGACTATCCAAATGTAATGACTGCAACAGTGAAACACGAAGAACATCTCTACAGCTGCACAGGGAACACTGGGAGAAAAATAAAGCAGAGTACCTGTTGATCATTTTCTCATACATGCAACAGAACAAAATACCAACTTATTCTTGGCCTTTCAGTGGACTATGTAAAAAAAATGTACAGAATAGCTGCAACAAATTTCTACATAATAAATTATTTGAAATATTTTGACAGGCAAGGTTTAAAACCGGCAGCTTCAGTTATAATGCAAGTAAAGGGGCTAAGTGAATAACAAAACTCACTGTTTTACTGGTAAAGCATATTTGAAGAAAGGCAAGCTCTCCTGTAACCCCAAGTGTAGAGGACTGCATGTACCCTTGAACTCTTGTTAACTATATACCAAGTAGCAGTTTATGCCAACTAAATAACCAACAACACAGACATAAACCTGAAGGACGTATGATGAAAAGAATACAAGTCCCAGTGAGGTCTCCACCATAAAATTAAAACCAACAGTTTATTACTCAGCAGATATTGCCCTTCAGGATTACGTCTTTTTATATTGTTTCCTTGTTACCTATATACATTACCACCAGAGTGGCTGTAGCTTGGAACCATAAGAATTATCAGACATAGTGCAAACTGAGAGGTAGAAAATATTTGTCTATCATCTCTCAATGACCCTGTAATTTACAGGGCTGCAATTACACTTCCTGGAATTAAAACAAGAACTCAGAGTGAAAAGAAGGGCAACTTGGCCTCATACAGTAAGTCTGCCATAGACAGTGACCATAGAGAGAGATGAAAACAGTTTTCCAGACACTATAAGCTGCTAACATTTACTCAGTAGTCATTACAAAGGCAGAAAGCTAAAGCCTAGCTGTGAGCTAGATGGTGATGAAAGAGCCATGGTCCAGGCTTAGACATCTAACAGCTGATATTTTGCCTTAAAAAAATCTGCCACAATGTATCCCACATGGGCCCAAGTAAAATAATCCAGTACTGGGAAAGATACCTTAACAAGCTGGAACACTACAGCCTATATTCAAAAATAAATTCATTAAAATGACAAAAAATAAATACATATACCAGAGTGCAACAAAATGTTTAAAAATGTCAGCCCATAGGTGCAGAGTCAATATACTTACCAATAATGTAAGCAAACCAAGCTCATTAAGTGATACAGGTGACAGTGGGGTTAGCAAAAGGAAGCAACTGAGCCAGGGCTAGTCTCCTCTTTCAAGAAGGGTATATGGTCCTAGGAACTACGTCTTTAGTGGGTTCCACCATTTAATGGATACCATGTGGATGAGACCTCTAAGTTGTATCCAACATCACTACAAATCAATATTGCAAACAGCAGCATGACATGGTGCCTTAATGTCAATGTATAGTCATGCACTGAAGTTAGTGTACGCACTGCAGCCACTGGACAATACATGTCCTGCTGTTTGTGATTATGACTCTGGGGCAAGCAACATAGATCCAGTAGTCAAAAGGCTTTTTCCTCCCCTTCAAGGGGCCTCACTGTAAAGTGCCTTGTCAGGGTAGTACCACTGAAACACATCATGGAAATAAGGGAAAGCATGTACTGTTCATAGGAGGTATTAGGCTACTGACCCTATAAACTTTATAAGCCTAGCCATGTTATACCCTTGTTCTCTTATTGGCCAAGTTGTATGGTCTATATTTGCAGCTTGAGTCTATGATCAGCGACTGCCCTTATCCAAGGGGGACACAGGTGAAACCTCCAGGGTAAATCTACAGCTACCCATTCAGCTGTCTAAATTACACTTAAATAGGGTCATTTAGGAGCTCTGTTTTACATGAGTTAAGAGTTGTTCCAGAGGAGTGGCAATCTCTGGGAGACATATCTGTCTCTCCAGCATATCCTGTTAATGTTGCAGGCTAGGTTAAGATCCATACAGTGAGTGAATCTTGTACCATTTGACTTACAGATATGCATTTCCATTATGGCAGGGTTCAAGACTGCTCTGTCGGTCAGGCACAAGTCATCTCTCATAAGATACAGAGTACAGTGACAGGGCATTCGGTCTGTTCATGTAGGTCATGTGTTGAAGGCCCTGAATTTTCTTGGTGAGAAACTTCTGAGGTCTCTCCAGCTGCTGCAGGTGTCTAGTGATGTGCATACAGAAGGCAGCACTGTACTCTACTAGTGGTCTGATGAGGAATGAGTACAGGGGAGTTATAACATCCTTAGCTCTGGATGCGATGCTCTTATGAGATGTGTAACAGAGAAGGCCTTCCTTACCACTGTGGACACATGGTGATGGAAGTTAACGTTGCTATCAACTTGTGTTCCCAAATCTCTCACCACAGGGTTTGAGCTAAGGGGGGATACTGTTAATATTGTAATTTGCAGGGATTTTCCCTTTGCCAAAAGGGATGATAACACATTTTTTGCATTTATTTTAGGTCCGTAGCTTTGGCACCAATCATTTGTCTGTGTAAGCCCGTTGTGTAGTATGTCAACATCATTGGGGGACTTGATGATTGCACCCAGTTTGCAGTCACTGGCGAATATGGTAAGCCACAGGCCATCTATTTTTGCCTGGACTTCTGAGTAATAGATTCCAAACAGTAGGGGGCCCAGCACAGATCCTTGTGGTACACCACTAGTAACTGGTCTGCTGCTAGAGGTGGAATCCCCAACTTTGACTGTATGCGTTCTGTTGCTGAACCAGTTGGCTACCCGTCTAGGTCGCCTACGTCTTTGTTGATAAGTTTCATGATGGTTCTCTCCATGGCCTTGCTGAGAAGACTGGGTAGGCTTATGGGTCTATAGTTGCCAGGGTCAGCTGATGGACCCCTTTTGTGCAAGGGAATTACTGTTGCTGTTTTCCACTCTGCTGGGACAAAGCCAGTACTTAGACTGTGGTTGAAGAGTGCCAAGTGGTTCCACTAGGTCATGTTTTAGACCATTTAGTAGGCAGCTTGGGATGTTATCCAGTTCCATGTGAAAGGCCAACAAATTTTACTAAAAAGGCAAACTACGGAAGTTATCTTTCTGGGCAGAATTTTCTGCCATTTTATTTCTAACAGGTTTAACAGCAAGGTAAAAAAAAATAAGAACACAGACATGCAGGGAAAAAAATGTTTAGTGGGTAGGATTCTCCAGCTGAAAAAAAAGTAGGGAGTATGGCATGTTAAAGCCACACAGGGTTTCTTAGTAAACAGTAGGGATGAAGTGAGTATCAAGGGGTCAAGAACATCTGGTAAAATAAACAGAGAATTAAACCACACTATCAACTAAAAACAAGATAAAAAAGACAAGCTAGAGCTGAAAGGTCAAATCAGCTTTACCAATGAGGCAGTCTCCCCCTACTTAATATATAAAAACCCTGATATTGCTGCCTCTTATAGGGAAACAAAAATGCCTTTTTCAAATTTCAGCATCAGCCATATTGTTTGGCCAAATGTGTCCTTCGGCAATTTCGCTGTTAACCACAAGACTAACTCTCACCATCAACGCACGAGAATCAGCTCCATGTACTCCAAGGGTAAACACAAAAGTGAGGAATGTAGTGTGTTTAAGAAAAAAATTATGTGCAAGAACAAGGGATTATAAGCTAAGAGTGGCAACAGTTCCAAGGTGCCAAACTTGATAAAAGGATGAGGAAGCATTTTTAATATAGAGGCAATGGTAAGCATAAAAAACTACTTCAATGGTGACCAGTGTATTCAAAACACAAGAGATAATTAATTAATATAGTAGAAAGAAGGAGCTGTAGTAATAACCATAAAGACACATGCTGTTTGTCAAGAACAACAGACTGACAGCCTAGCAAATATACTGAGCAAACTGAACAAGGTAAAATTTTCTTTCTAACCTTTTCTTTAGTATTGGACAAAGTGCACAACATAACTTTGGTAGAAATTGCCTCAGTGCTATTTAAAAGTTTATTAATCACCTTCCAGGCTGTGCAGTATCCACTCATATTCTGTTTGACTGACTTTGTATCCTGATATGCATAAACTTGCTTCAACTTGCCTTCATTTACAACACGAGAGTGAGAGACTGAGAGCACTGTACATACAAGCTGTATTATACAGAATGACAAAACTGGAGCACACTAAATAGTTAAAGAATAATGTCCTACTGTACTTTGTTATATTGATTGCACTTTTTCTTCAATTGTTAAATGTTCACCCTGGTAGAGCCTGTAAGTGGTCCACATGGATCAATGCTTCGCCTTGGTTAAAAATGGAAAGAAAACAAAAATAAATACTATGTTAATCCAATGGTCAGTCTCAAAAGTCATTGGACCCTGCCATGAACTACTGTGGTTCATAATCCAATAGCAAATTTAGTTTATTGTAATCATAGCTCTGAACTTCTTAACCCCAGAATCAGGGCCAAATCCAGAAATAATCATGGACAATCAGGGACACTTTTTAAAATATTAGTACTATTAACTTGAGCAGTTAACAGAATAAGAGAATGTGAATAAATAAATAAAATAAATAAAAAAAATAATGTTCGTCTTTTGTTGACTAGGTTAGTCCAACTAAGCTAGTAGCCTCTTTTCTGTTGAGACCTGAGGTGGTATTCCTGAAAAAAAAGTCTTTAACTCTAATTATTGTCATCATTTAAGTATAATCCTTCATTTTTGTAAATCTGTCAGTTTTAGGAAGGATTGGGATGGACAGAACAAAGTTTTGAGTTAAAATCAGGGACAGATGAAAAGTATGATTCTAATGACAGTTTCCCCAGACAGAAAAACTTGGGAATAATCAGGAAAAATAACAGGCAGAGAAACATTTAATTAAAGCATTTTTATTATACAAAACACTGGCAAAACCACAAAGCAAATAGACAAATGTGATCTACATTTTTTGAAATAGTGCCAATCCTGAGGTGCAGAATTTTTGCACTGATGAACAAGGAACTCTTGGCAGTATATCATGGTTCAAAAGCAGACAGTTATCACCTGGAACGGACTTTTTTGAAAAGTCCACAAACAAGGCAGGATTATGAATTCTGTTCAAAAAGTATGTTACCAGAGTTTAGCTCTATGTACCCTGTTCTTGTCTTGGCTATTATACCTGTCTGATCAATGCTTCTGGACTCACTACCACTGTAAAATATATATGCTTCTCAGTTTATTGGGTGACAAAACAGCATTTCTTTCCTTAAGCTTGCAGAAAGTAAACTGTACCATTCAGTCACTATATTTTTTGTTATAAACACATTGGGAAGCTAGAACACTAAGTGCTACCATAACAAGATCAAAAAGGTAGCTGCGGCCATTGCTGCAACATAACGTTCTCAGGGCTAAGCGATATCTGCACAGCATCAACACAAGAGTCAGTGTACATGCTCTAAGAAGTAACGGTATGTTCATGGAAAAAGAAGTGAGCTATAAAGCACATTATGTAAATAAGCAGGGAGCTAAGGGCAGTTAAGTACACATTCAGAGAAACGGCAGGATGGAAGCACTGAATGATTGCACAAAAATGTGCCAGGAAGGTATTCCCTAAGCTTCTCAGCAAACATGCAACAAAGTGGATTAATTTAGTTTTTCTTAAATTGCTTCTCTGATGCAGAGTTCAGTGAGATGAAGCCCCTTACAATGAGCAAAAACAGCATTAATTTAGAAGATCTTTATCCTCTCCAGCCTCTTACTTAAATGAACTATCTCTGCGACAGAAGATGGAAGCCCTAATTATAAGCATAAAATATGGACTACTGTATATCATACAGACCAACACAGGAGGTTTTTAGCAATAATTATTAATGTAAAGTTATGGAACATGACATGTTACGCAGAGACACTGAATGGTGGTAGCACTACTTATTTCTGCAAATTTAGAGCATGACATGCTATGCAGAGTCATTAACTGGTGGTAGCACTAATTACTAGTGCAAATTTTTGCAGCATTACATGTTACTCTGAGGCATTAAATGGTGGTAGCGCCAAATATTTGTGAAACGTTAGAGAGAAAGACAAGCAATGCATACCCACTAAAATGGTGGCACTAATTAGTGCAAAGTTATGGAGAACTATGTTATGCAGAGACGTTATATTGTGGCAACACTAATTAGTGCAACATTAAGTAGCACTATAGTTTATGCAGAAACATTAAAATAGTTGCACTAATTATTATTGCAAAGTTATGGTGCATTACATCCTAGGAAGAGGCATTAAATGGTGGTGACAAACAGTGCAAAGTTATTGAACATTATATGCTACACAGAGATATTAAAATGGTGGCAATAATTACTAATTAGCACTGGTGGCACTAATTAGCGCAAATTTATGGAGCATTACATGTTATGAAAGGACATTAATACTGGTGGTACTAACTATTAGTACAATGTTATGATGCAGTATATGCTGTGCAGAATATAAGCATATAAAGCCCTTATTAGTAGGGCAACGTTTGGTGAGATATATATATATATATATATATAATGTGGTAGCACTATTAGTACAAACTAATGTGTGATGCAGAGAAATATGTAAAAGGGTGGTGACCCCATCTTAAAGTGTGTTTAATGTTATGTAAATACAACCTGGTAGTGGCACTAATGGTTAGTGCAACATTATGGAATGCAATGTGTTACACAGATAAAGGCTGGTGACACTAAGTCTTGTGGTGGTGTGCAGCAATTAACTTTACAAAGAAATAGAAAAGGATACGGCAACCTTATGTTATGTACTTTATATAACACCTGCATGTCAGAGTTCATCCAGTTCAAATAATTATATCTCAGACCACAGGCCTTAGCCAGCTTCACAAATAAAACCTCCGTAGACTAACACCTCCTGTTACCCCCCCCCCCCCAAGTACTTTTTGGTACCCAGCAGATTTAAATCATGTCACTCAAGACAACGGCACACAAAATAAAGACTCAAACATCTCCAATAGTACCTTAGTACAGACTCTTTTTCAAGAACTAATTTGCCATACCAGGGGAGGGCAGATGGGTGTGAAGACAGACCCCAGCTCATCCCCCTGGGTAGCATCAAGAAAGAATTCCTCCTCGTATGACTATGACCACAAAAGGAAGACCTGTAAGTCAAGATCATGTCCAGTATATAGTGCCTTGCAAAAGTATTAAAAGAAAACTCTGTTGTTGTAGTACAAATATCATCTAGAGATGCTTTTCTGAAGAATGCTTAGGATGTAGCCACTGCTGTGGTACAATGCACAACAGGCAGATTTGGCATCTCTTGTTAAATTTAGTATAAATTATGTACACTTTTGACAGCCATCAAGACAGGGTAATCTTGGATACTTGGTGCCAGTCCATTGTTAGTGGAAAAAGTAAATAACTGACTATCTTTTCTAACTGACTTTGTTTGGTCCAAATGAAAGATAAATTGCCAATGCTATGCCTTGTTAGTTGGCTCAAACAGAAGGACTGAGGTCTTTTCCAACAAAGTGAAAGTCCAGAGGGCTACTGGTCTTTGAATATCTTTATTTAGGCCAAAGAAATTTTATGCAACTCATGACAGAAGTATGAGATCACTGAGAAATGAACCTTAACAGCATTGCAACCTCAACTTGCATCAAAATTTTAAAAAAGATAGTCCAAAACTGCTGGCATAGCAGCATAAAAGGTAATTAGTTCCTTTAAGATTGCCTAAACAAAAAATGCATTCAATTAGGTTTGTATGTTTTGCTGGCTTTAGGTCTATGGGCAGAAAGAAGTCTCTCAGTTAAGGTATGAGGGTTTAACTGCAACCCTAGCTAGCAATGAAAGTGGAGAAACCATGTGATTACTCTGAAGGAGTGTAGGTCTAGGCATTGCTTGCCAGACTGTTGACTCAGGAAAATCCTGAAGGGCTTCAGTCTGAGAAGGTCCTCCAGAACACGAGGGCAAAGCAGGGTGAACCACATCTACTGTAGCTGAAAAGGGGACTATAAGAACTACCTTAGATGACTTCTGTTTGGCTTTTTGCAATAACAGGGGAATGAAGGAAAATGGGGGAAATGTAAAAGAGTCTTGACAGCCCTGTCTGAACCAGAGCATCCCTGGACTGCTTTCCCCAGAGTTGGAGATCAGGGAGTAGATGTTGCTGCATTTGCTAAGACAGGGGTGCAAGCAGATCACAGCAAGGCTTCCTTTAGTGATGACAGAAGTTTCTATGCCTCTAACAAGCTGAGGGATCACATATGTAGCATTAGCAGGCAACAGCTGACACTGTCCACTAGAGAGTTGGCTTCACCAAGAAAATGAGTAGCTATAAGAAAGTAACTAGATGATACACAGTCTCCTTCAATAGTCTCATGGCTTCTCAAAAATCCCTCCTGCTTCTTTACATGCTACAACTGAGCCATCTTGTCAGAGTGTATGGCAATTATACCCAGTGATAAACTCCTGGAAGACCTGCAGGGAGAAGAGGACTATCCTTACCTGAGGGGCATTAATATGAAAGACTAGCCTCTAGCTGTGAACACAGGTACTTCCACACTTGGTGGTGCCTCTGAAGCTTAGGAGTGAGGTGCTCATGTAGAGTCACAAGTCCAAGGGGCTATATACCATGTACATGTATGGAGAAGCATGGCACAACCAATTATTTTACAAATGGCATTCAAATGATACATAGACATATTGAAAGTGCAAAGCACTCACAAATGTAGGCTCATGGATACTTACTAGGCTATTGATCTGAGCAGATTTTAAGAAGCCTAGATTTGCATTTCTATGGTAATTTTAGGCCTTATAGATTTGCTTACAAATAACCTAGAGATGGTATGAACAACAATATGTTGGGGCATTTACATATTAGCCCATATATGTGGTACAAATATTAAACAGTACTACACATGACTGAATGAATGACAATGCAGAGCTGTGTGGCACCAGTTCTTGCTAGGTTCTGAAAGCAAACTCTCTCTCTCTCTCTCTCTGCAATGGTGTGGGACTAAAGATACTCAGATATGAATGGTGCTGGGACAAAACATTTCACTGCCAAATGGAGTCTTTAATACTACGCAGAGGAGGAGAAAAGCAAAGATACAAAACTAGTGCAGGGGTGTGACGAGTAGTAGTACATGCTTTTTAAAAGATCTAGATGACTGGAAAACTAATGGGTGCAGTTTTTATGCAGCAATTTGGATTTAGATAGAAATATAGAAGTAATGGGCCATGACCCATTACATATAAATGTCACTGCAGGAATATGGAATATGCAGGAGCATTAACTGCTATATCATAGTTATTGTGTAGTAGGTACTACATGTAACTTGAAAAAGCAAGGGGATTTGTTTTTCCAAGAGCTCTTCTGTCATAGTGTACCATGATTTCTAGATACAAACCTCTTACCCAGTGAGTTCTGTAGTCCACTAGTCCATACAACATTCCACAGATACATTGAATGACTCAGTCTAAACCACCAGAGACTTGGGCTATGAGCAAGGCTGCTTCAGAGGTTGTACAATTTGTGATAGTCAGGGCCTTGGGGAGTTTTTTGTTCAGTGAAGAAGAAAGGGATGTGTTGGGTAGTACAGGGAACACAAGATATTCAATGTGTAGAAACACTTCCAAACCAAGAAGATGTGATTATGATTCTGCAAGTGACCTCTTCCAAAGCCAGAGATGTAGCTGCCTCCACCCAATGAAAGAGGTACAATTCTGTCATTCTGCAAGGCCCCCAAAAATAAGCCAGGACAAACTCTCAAGTCATATCATCAGCAAAGAGTGGGGAAACTAATCTGACAGTATAAGAAGAGGTACCCCATTTTACCAAGACAATGTGGAAAGGGCATAACCACTGTCCACACAGAGGCAAAGGACACATAAAAAGTTACTGCAGAACTGTGCATGCCCATGCACCACTTAAGCCCGATATTCTGAATATCTGAAAACTATTCTTGAAATTTGTAATTAAAGACCTGGGAGGGTCTGCTCACCTGCATAACACTGCACAGAACACAAAGGAGAAGGATGTCACCTTACTATTCATGCAAAGAGCTCTGGTGATTCCTCCAAGTCCAGTGGTAATGAAGGTTTGCCCAGTGTATCATCCCTGTCTAGGAAGAGTATGCAATGACTGCAGGGTTAACGCTGCCTTGTTCTCATGCCAGTGTTGGACTATGTGCTGCACTGTCAGACCTTCTCCACAGGGTAAGCATCTAGTACAATTCTCATTCCCTGGTAAGAAGGAGCACATAATACATCACAGCTAGCTCAGCATACAACAGCCTAGGCTTCTTCATAACTGTCATGTCAAGCACAACATCTTTTCCTGCGTGAGCACCAGTGTTGCATGCTTTCACTCAAGTGGTGAAACAAGGCATTTAATATTGCGCTAAAGAGATGGGGGTACAAATTACATATGCAGCGGTGAGGGTGGAGCACTGTGCAGAAATAAGAAAATGTAGTATTATCAGTACAGAGTTATGGGGGCAAAACAAGCATATAGAAATAAGAGGCAGAGCATCAAATGTTACTTGGAAGTGTATGAGAAGTCTGAGGCAGAATCCTGAAAGTACAAGACAGCCTACATATTACTACAAATGTGTAAAAGGGCTAGAATTCTTTGTGTAGAGGCAGGTGTGTACTAAACACTACCTAGCCCATAAACATGGATATGGAAAAGGAGGGGCACAGACTTCTTAACTTTCTTTACCCCTGATGTCTGCTGATCATCAGTCTTCTGCGGGCCAGTAGGTCAACTGGTTACCCATCAATGGGGAAAAGTTCTATTGGGAAGGAACACCATTTAGATAGCCATCAGAGTTGCTTTGAGGTTTTTTTTTCTTTTCTGTGTATACCTGGTGAAGCAAAGGGAAGGGGCATGCAGTGGGCTAATGGTGAAGGATGCCCTTCTCACTTCCATGAAGGGCATTCCAACAAGCAGCCATGCCCTTTCTTCTGAAGCCTGAGCAGTAGCCTCTCTAGTGTCCATCATCGAGATCACATATTCCATTGTGCTACCCCAGTGCATGCACAGACACCCCAGAGAGGAAAGTGAGCAACACCTTTCACTTGCCCCCTCCCTTGCCTGACTTCTCCAGTGTCAGGTCCACTAACTGACCTCCAGTCACTTGTGATGCAGGTCTCGGCTCTATTCTCCTGCAGCACAGAGCAAGGAAAAGAGAAGATTTTTAATGTAGAGCTATGACAGGATTACCAGCATTACAAAGAGATCAACAGGCATGGGTATTAAGCAAAGAAATGTGGGGGCATTTTATGTCAAGGAATTGTGTGGTGCACAGAGGTGAGGCATTCTTGTTAGCATGGAGATGTTAAGTACTTACTGTGAAAAAATGTACAAGGAAGAAGACATTAGCTATCCAAACAGATCTGGGGGGCTGCAGTTAGTGTTCATAAATGAGCTGTGGGGTGGCCACTGTTACTGGAAAAGTATGTGGGGACAAGATTTCATTCAGATGTATAGTAGCAACACAAAGTGCTTATTTAACAAGGTGGAAGATGATTCAAGTTTTAACTAGTAAGGCACAGTGGTTTGTTTGTGTCTTTCGGCTTTTCCCGGTTAGGGGTCACCACAGCGGAACTCCGGTCCACTAATGATTGGCAGTAGAGTTTTACATGCTGGCTTGCCGGGCCTAACGCACAACCTTCAATGAAAGAACTCCCATTCACACATGTCGCAACACAGAAGATGCTCTAACTGAGAATCGAACGGGCAACGTCTAACTGTAAGGTGACAATGCTACCGCAGCACCACCAGCTCAGAAATAAGGGACGGTTTTCTTATTTTACTTCACAGGTAAGTCAGGTGAAAAAAGTTACCATCTTAATGCGCAGAAGGCATGCACCAAGCATTTTGCTGAAATGCAGAAGATACTAAAGAACCACCTATCTTTCCATAGGTTGTATGTGGCATAGTATTTAACAGTACAAAATTGCTGCACTTTTTCTAATTGCATTAACAATTTAGAGGCTAATTTCCTTGGTCTCCACAAGTCGTTCAGAAAGAAATCTGTAGGACACATCTGTAGCTACTGATAACTGTTCTCCCCATACTGCATTTTGCAGTAGAAATTAGTTAAGTACCATATCATATATCAAACTGATCTAATCTTGGGGGAGGAACAGTATGTGGGAATGATGGCCTTACAGTATTTGTAGGAGATGGCAAAAGCAAGGGAGAGGAGGTGTTCACTATGTACAGCGGAATATTACATATATTTTATATCTATTCAGAGTTGAAGACCAGCATGAATAATTAACAACATTCTTTATTTTAGAAATGCATAAAAAGGTCATACATTTTACTGGTTTTAAGTACAGCTACATTGGGTGACGGAACTGCAGCACATATTTTCAAGACAGAAAAAAAAATCATGAAAGTCTAATAAAGTTTTACTGCCCGAAATACGCAGCATCTACAAAGGAGGGCATTTATAAAACGTCTACTCACATTCACGCTTTCTCTAATATGGGCTAACTTATGTGTAAAACATAAAATGCACTATTTGCAAGCAATTAAGTCATGATAATGAAAACCAGGTCCTGTTGACATTAATATGCTCGTTATGTTTCACATGTATTTGTACAACACCTTGCTTACTCCACCACTTTCTACTGAAATAGTCGATAACCAAAATCTACCAGAAATCAAAATGGGGTCAAGTAGTAACAGAAACTTTTCTGATTTAGTTAAAAAAAAGTAAGGTGAAAGCAACAGTGCCTAAAGGATTCAGATAACATACGACTAATGCTTTTATTCTGCACCAGACATTTAAACAGTTGTTCCCTGATCAAAGTACCTTCTGCATCAGTACCATCATTTGGCAAGCATCTCCCTGCAGCATACAAAACATCTACCAGCAATCACCTTTAAATTACAATGCGTCTCAAGCCAGATTGAACAGACACAGCATTGCAAACAACTACTTACATATGTACCAAGATACCTACTATAGCAAGAGATGCTAATGCACTCTTCAGGTAGTGTGTACATATATTTAAATGCGATCACTCATTCTTACAAGCTTGACGAACCTCAGCTTCACCTGAAATTTACAATCCTCCTATGCTGTACTACGTGTAATGCAAAGACAATTCAGATGCCAGGAAATGAGGCAAACTTTCTCCCTCAAAGACAAGTTCTGATCTCTGTTCTTACTTGTTTTCTTAAGCGGACTGACATTTTCATAGGTTCACAGCTAATTACTAGGCTAATTACCACAAGGGGGCCCTTTTTAAGCCTAGCCATGCTTTCTAAAGTTAGCAGAGCTTTGATACCCTACAAAGAGCCAGGAATCCTAACCAACAGACCATATAGAGCATCATGTTAAATCCATTCTTTCTAGACTTCTTTGTTGGGCTGACACATTGTTTTTCATCAGCCTATCTGTAAATATCTGAGGCAGACCTGAATTATTATTGCACTTCTGATATCTAAATATAATTTTATTGAATAAATAAATCAGCTGACAGCAGTAATCTTATCGAGTTGCACTTCAAAATCAAATTATGTCTACTTATCGGTTCAGCTGTCCACAACTAGACATACTAATGGGCATTATAACATTTGGAGGAAAAGGTGCAATAATTTCTCTTCCTACCACATCCTAGTTTCAATAAATGTTGCTCACATTTCAAACAGTAACTTATTTCAATGTAATTACACATTAATAAAATGAAATATTTCCATCTACAACCTATTTCCCAGCAACACAGGTTAAGAATTTAACTCGATAGTTCTATTTCAACAATTAGTAAACTATTTAGGACACACACACACATGCATGCAGATGTTATTTTTATGTTTTAAAACATCAATACAATATAATCATCCTTATGTATACATTGTTTTGGTACATCTAATGTACATACTTCTGCATAAAGTCCCAATAGGAAGACAACTAGATCAAGTCTTGTATTCCAGCAATTACACAGCTGCCTGTGCGATTTCAAAAGTGTTCAGAAATGGTGCCAACCCAAACCAATATAGCTCTGTGGTGCTTCACCAAAAATTCCTTACCATAGACACCAGAAGGAAGCATGGAATTGTAACCACCAAAACAGAAACAGTAGGGTAAAGATGTAAAATGTTGCAAAGAGGGCAAAAGAAATGCACTTTTCAGCTGTGGAACAACCTGCAGACTCGTGTTTCTCTTATATTTAATTCATGTGCAATTTTCTTTACATAATTCAAGTAGATACTTTTAAAAGAGCAAGTCATAAGAGACACAGTGGAGAATAAGATGTGTAATGTGAAGTGGCCAGTGTGGAAAAAATAATACCACTAAGCTGAATAAGTAGACCCACTCAAAGCCACAGGTTGGACCGCCATTGCAAAGTCCCCAAAAAAAAAAACAGAGACCAAAGCCTTCCTTACTATCACAGGGCACTTTCTCAGACGATAATGGTAACATCTAATGAATATCATAACCCTTTGTAATAAAGGAAGATGAAACTCTTTAATGAAGAAAATAAATGTATTTCTTTCTGTCTCTGTTCAAAAGTGCTAAACTTCCTCAGCTGTATCTTTTACAAATGTAGCTATATAATATGTCAACAAACACAAAATGGCAGGCAGGAAGTAGAGAAAGTGAAACGTAGCTGTTATATTCAAGTCTTTGCATATCAAGGTGTTCTACTGCCTGCTAACCTCACCTCCACTGCAAAATGAGGTGCTACCTGCAAGGAACAGCAAGGAGGACTTGGTACTGGTATGAAGGTAGGGGCGTTCAGAATTTTGTGGTAGCTTTCTGGGAATGCAGTCTGTCTCCTTCCAGTAAACACTGATGAAAGGAAACACGACATTAAAACAAGCCTTTATTTCTTTTCATGGGGAAAGATGGTGAAAGCAAATAGCTGAAATGATGCTGCTGGTAACAGTTTACTCCACTATAGTTTAGCAATATGTTGTGGGGTGGTAGTAAGAGTACAGAGTCTGCATTTGGGTCTGTTCACATCCAGGTCACCGTTCACTTCACATTCAAGGTGTGGGCGGACCTCTGGTGGTGCCAGTCACGTAGCTTGGCATATTGTGGACTCTGCACTTCTGCTATAAGCTTCTCCCTGGCAAAAAGAAAGGGGGAGGAAGGAAGAGGGGGACAGGACAACAAACAGAGAGCAAGAAAAGCAAAGAAAAAGGTCAGAAATCAGACTTAATAGTACAAGCCAGAGCACACCAGATACAGTCAACTATAGCAATAACATTTCAAAATAACAGCACTTGGTCACCAAAGAATGTCATTTCAAACAGTAACTTTCTGGTATCTTTGGGTGCATTTCTCTTTCTCAGTGATGCACTAAATTTACAGACAGAAAAAGACATGCACCTCCACTTGTTGGCAAGCTGTGGCACCTGAACTGCTGCCATTCCTACAACACACCTCAGCTTCTTCCCTGCATATTCTGCTGGTTCGCAACATGTTCCCATCCAGTTCATAAGCCTCTGTTGTATCACCTACTGCTACAGCTGGAAATCTGTTTCAGTTGCCAATCTCTATTTGTCTGAAGAGAAGCACCTTCTCATCCACCTTAAGCCACTTTCATGCTATACTGCAAACCTCTGCATATTTTCTAAAGCATTTTCTACGTAGACTTTATGCAGTTCTCCTCTCCAAATCTCAGTTACATCATATTACCTTTCTCCAGGATGGTCTTTTCTAAAACATATGTACATCTTATTTTAGAATTATCAACTCTGTCATGTTTTCACTCAACTCAAACCCATTTGAGAAAATCTCCTATCTTCAACAGTGCTCAATGGACACAACTTCTTCTAAGAGACATATTAGTTTTGAGGGTACTCTGTACTTTCATGGAATAATGCATCATACAACAGTTGTACAAGAATTCGCAAAACAGCAGATTCACAGCCAATTTCTCTGTGGAAATACACACACACATGTATGTGTGTGTGTGTGTGTGTGTGCGCGAGACGCACCACACACATATACCTACAGTATATACACCAGTGTGTGTGCATATGTATGCTTTTGCATATATATCTATTTACATACATTTGTGTGCGTGTCTGCATGTACACATACACACAAATATTTATATATATATATATATATATATATATATATATATATATATATATATATATATATTTAATTTATTTATTTATTTATGGGTTAACTATAGAATCCCAAAATAATGAAATCCCGAATTTTAGTATTTTGAAATTCTATAGCTGAAACCTTCAAATACCGAAACCCCATAACCGCGAAATTTTAAATCGTGAACCTACAGTGCAAATACACCACACACACACATACACATACACACACACAATCACCCCCCACAATCAAACAATCCTACACTACAGACAAGCAGGGGGGCAAGCACCCCTCTGCACCCCCCACTTATATATACTAACTCCAAGATCGCACAATCACACACACAAAGGTAACTCTCACACACACACATTTCACAGCCCCTTGCACATACACATCACAGCCAAAACACACATTAACATACACCAAAGCCCCAACCAACACACTGATAAATACTTGCTTACACTTACACATTCACACACTGCAACACCAGAAGCTCCGAACTTCGGTATTTTGAATTTCGCACTTCTGGTGTTTCGGAATTTCAAGGCTTTGATATTATAATTTTGAAATACTGAAAGTCGGGATTTCAGTATTTCAAAATTATAAAGGGAACCTATATATATATATATATATATATATATATATATATATATATATATATATATATTTTTTTTTTTTTTTCCCACACATGCACAAGAGATACTCTACTGGGATTGATGCTACAGCCAGTTGTCAGCTGTTATGATGACCACAGATGATCGCCACATCAGCTAGTAGGTTGTGTTATGAAGTATACATATATCCATGTAAACTTTGTGTCCCCTTCAGAAGATAATAGTTTCAGAAAGTCAAACATGATATGGTCAAGACAATATGATCGACTTTCCAACATATCAATGCTTTTACATGGAGATCACGGTACATGTGGGATCAAGGAATTTACCTTTTCAATTTGTAGTGTGATCTCAGAGTTGGTATATACAACATGCAGATGGTGTACGGGGTGCAGATCCCCACAATGGGGGTTCAGTGGCTTGTCCTCTTGCAGAAAGGGGCAGAAAAAAGACTGAGGAAGTGAACAGATATGTGACTGACACTCTTCAGTGTTAGTTTGATATTCTGAGGCTCATTAGTTCAAGTCCCAGCACAGCAAGACTGAATGACCAAAAATGTGGACTTGCTATGTTAGACATTGCTGTTTCTCAGAATATTCACTTTTCTCTGAGGTATGGCAATCTCAAAGATGGTATAAAAATTCAAGGTTTGGTGGGTCACCCCATTGTGGATGTAGGGGGGGGGTTATTCATGCAAAAACATCCTTAAAGGAGAACAGTGATGTTGAACTTTAGCTGATCTCACGTATTTTAATTTTTTTTTTTTTTTTAATTTTTGGGCTCTCATTTGCTAGTCATGGAATTACAATAGAGAGACAATAGTCTTAGGCATTTCTGAAGAAAAAGAGAATGGGATCATCCTCTCTGCTGATGACATAACAACTGGAGCAACAGTGGAAGATGTTGGAAAGAGTCTAGCAAGGATTTGGAAAGACTGAACAATTGGGCAGAAAGGTAGCAGTTCCAGATCATTGCAAATAAATGCAAAGTGCCACACCTGGCCACAATAATGCTGATATGAAATATCAGCTGGGGGGGCAGTGGAACTGATGGCAGTAGAACAGGAAAATGGTTTGGGGATGCTGAGTACACCCAGAGTGGGCCATAAGGTGTAGAGTGACAAGGTAGTAACAACAGCTAACAGAATGTTAGGGTGTACTCCAATGCAGACAGATTCCAAAATCAAAGTAGTAATGCTTCCTTCCATTCTACAGGGCCAGAATGTACCTTGTATACTAAGTGCAGTTCTGGAGGCCATATTTGAAAAGGGACATCATGGTGCTGAAAGGAATCCATAGCAAAGACACCAGAAATATCTGTGGGATAGAAGGCAGGGAATGCGAGCATAGGCTAGAAGAGTTATAGCTCTTCTTACCTGAGACCCGAACAGATATTGACAATGTGATAAAGAGTGCACAAGACCATGTTAGGGAGATGTGATGGCACCATCCTGAACACTAAGAAAGGAGAGAGTGCAGGCAGCTAATTGTATGGACTAACTACTCCTCAATTCTTCAAAAATACTCTTCACAGAGAGGGTTGAAGACACATGGAGTGGACTATCAGAATGTGCAGAGATGAGGAATCCACACAGGCAATGAATGGGCCATGGGAGAGGTAAATAAATGGTAAAGGGGTTAATAGGGATAGAAGAGAGGTAGAATGCTAAATGTATTTAAAACTAGTGCACTGGTTTTCTGCCTCCTTTGGCTCAGACCTATACAATGTAACATAGTGTTTACATCACTGTACAATGTATCACTAGGGTATTAGTGATTAATCACCCTTATGCACATCAACTCATGACCCTTCCCAGCCCACCACTTGTGACTCATATTCCTTCGCCCTTATTAAACAGGGTTATAAAAGTTCTTCTTTCTGAGCAATTAGTGAGGACCACTAAGCAATATGCCACACTGCTTAAACAGCAATCAAGGACAGACTCTCTTTTAAGAAGAGAAAATCTGCCAGAGCCTGAGGGTCAGCAGTGGAGGCTGGGCAGCGACAGGGGCAAAGAGCAGCAAAATGGCATTTGGATTAGAAACAATATAAATGAAAGCCTGACTTTCCACCCTTATAGATGACCTCATTGGATAAGCAGTATGCATCTTTAACTACATTACAGGAACAGGTAATTTCTGAGCAGAAACTACAACAGAATTGAATCACTGTCAAATCCCTGACCACTTTCAGGTGTGCTGCAGCATCCAGCTACTTAAAACTGTATGTTACTACTTCAACATTTCATATTTCCCCCTTGTATTTGACTCAGTAATGCCCAATTATTTTAAGCAGTAAAGCAAGCATCTCTATTTTGAATCCTTCTGATTTAGCAGCTTTGTTTTTGCTACCATCTGTTTTCTCAGTACATTAGAACCTTTGTTTCAGGTATACGTGCTTCCAAATAAACCGTTAAGTTTATCTAGTATCTGCTTTCTCTTTATTGTTCTTAACAGCATTTAGCTAATACTCTGAGCATATGGCATTCAGAGTTTTCTGTTTTCTAATGTGAGTTTAACACTTTGTAGAAATGGAGCCTACACAACAGTTATAGAGCAATGCATGTGCATGCAAGTTGTTTTATAAAACTGGGAGTAATCTGAATCAGATCAGATACAGCCAGGATGAACTTCACAGACCTGCAATGAATCCCACATAAATAAATTTCCTCCCCTAAATATCTGCTTCAGTGAGCTGTTCCTGTTTATACTGGTTAGTGACTACTTCTCTGTATTTCTCTGTTTTTAACAGCAACCTCCAACAACTATACATTTTCTTGACTGCAAAGGGATGCAGAGGGCCTTCCAACAGTATTTAACATGCTACTTTCCCTCCATCAGTGTTTAACATTCTACTTCCCCTACGTTCCTCAGTTCACCCTCCTCTTGCTCCACCTCTTCCATGCTCTCTTGGATATCTCCATGCATTCTTTCATCATCATTCATTATGATACACAAACCTGTCCACAGCCCTTTTTTGAAACTTTTCTCCAGATCCGTGCAAAACGTAACCTCTACAAAGACGCTTGCGTCCCATCCTCTTCTTGACCTTCCCTTCCAGTGTGACAATTGTACATCTCCACAATATGAACTTACTCATCCATATCATTCATCCCTGTCTCCTTCTGCTAATTCTCTTTCACTTAAATAATACTCTCTCTTAAATTTGAGCTTTTACTGTCCTCACATCTTTGTCACCCTTTATCCCTTCTTGTACCATGCATACATGCATGAAACAGTAGTGTTTCAGTTTCCAGCACAACTACATGCAATCAGTTTAAGACATCCGAAATCACACACAACCATAATGCACAAAGCAATAAAACAAATCACAAGTTTTTTTTTTTTTTTTAAATACAATGCTCCTTCTAGACATTCATGCATCTGTTTTTAAAAAGTGGCACTGCCCAGCATCTAGCCTAGTGTGCAGAGCTTACCTTGACCTTTTAATCACCTCATCATCAGCAGGATCTTGCACTAAAAGGTACAGGGACAGACAGTAAAAGAGAAAGATGTGAAACTCCAGAATGAATAAGGACACTATTTAGGTTTACTTAGGAAAGTCCAGGGCAATGTTCCATGTATTTCTCTCCACAGTCAAGAAAGTACAGTTTTGTACCTACCATAAATGTAGATGTTCGAGTGCTCACCCTGCTGTAGTCATCACACTTGGGTTATCCTGCCGTCAGACGGTCCCGCAGTCGGCCCGAATTCCAAAGTCTTGGTCCAGCGTCAGTTGCTGTCGCTTCTTCCCTGACATCAGTGCGCCAGGGGTATATTACAGACATCCGACGCCATTTTTTTCAGTTTTTCTTGCCCCAGATGTCAGGTGCCCCCAATAGGTAGGCAAAATATATATATATATATATACATATAGCTATATAAAAATAAAACAATACCTTTAGGCACAAGCAAATACACCACAGAGGTTGTATAGGATAGAGTGGTATAGATAAGTTCAGCTAGTACAGAGGGGATGGAGGGAGGGTAACCTGGACTGCAGCAGGGTGAACACTCGAACATCTACATTTATGGTAGGTACAAAACTGTACTATGTTCATCGTGTTACCCTGCTGCAGTCATCACACTTGGGTTGAATCCCAAAGCTACGGATGAAAGGTGGCGTCAGACAGGGTTAGAAGAAGCTAGTAAGCCCTGCAAAACTGCAGTGGCAAAATCAGCTCTAGTCTTCGAGTATAGAGGTACGTGATAGTGTTTGGTGAAGGTGTGCACTGAACTCTAAGTAGCAGCTTCCAGAATATCCTTGGTTGGCACTCCCCTGAGAAAGGCTGCTGATGTAGCTGTAGCCCTGGTGGAGTGGGACCTAATGTTAGCAGGTACTGGTTTCCCATGATGTATGTAGAAGAAATGTATGCAATGCCCTATCCATTTTGAAATGGTCTGTTTTGAGATAGCTTTTCCTTGTGATCCTGTAGCATAGGCTACAAAAAGCTGGTCAGTTTTTTTGAAAGTCTTAGTTTTATCCAAGTAGTAACGTAATTGCCTGTGAATGTCCAAAGAGTGCGGGAGTCTTTCTCCTTTGTTGTGGGGATTTGGGAAGAAGGTGGGCAAGTGAATGGTTTGGTTTAGGACCACACAGGATACCACCTTTGGCATAAAGGAAGGATTAGTGCGTAGAGAGACTCTGTCTTGATGCAAAATGATGAAAGGTTCCACTGCCATTAGTGCCTGTAGCTCTGAGACTCTTCTAGCTGAGGTTATTGCTAGTAGTAGGGCAGTTTTCCATGAAAGAATTTTTAAGTCAGCTGAAAAAGCTGGTTCAAAGGGCAGCAGTGTAAGCTTTTCCAGAACAAAGTTGAGATCCCAAGTAGGTGCTGGGAGCTCTCCTTGGTGGTCTTAAGTTCTTAGCCCCTCTGAGGAACTGTCTTAGGAGTGGATGTGAGAATAAAAGAGGATCTGTGTTGTAATTAACTGAAATTGCTGAGGCGTGGATCTTAATAGATGAAAAGGAAAGTCCTTTGTGTAACATCTCAGTTAAATATTGTAGAATCTGAGGGATGTTTGGATCAAGGGGGTTTAGGCCTTTAGCCTGGTTCCAGGCGCAAAATCTTTTCCATTTGTCTGAATAGGTTTTTCTGGTGCTAGGCCTCCTGGCCTCCAGAATGACATCCATAACAGCTTTGGATAAAGGTGTTGGCTGGTTGTTTAGGTAATTTTCCATGCAGCCAGGTTTAAAGTCTTGAGCTGGCTGTGTAGAATCTGATGGTCTTGCTGGGTGAGCAAGTGAGGAATTTGTGGCAAAATCCATGGTGGGCCGTGGGCCATGTTCCTTAAAATTGGGTACCAATGCTGGCGTGGCCAGTCTGGTGCAACAAGTATCATTTGTGGCCTCTCTAATCTGACTTTCAGCAGTACCTTTGCTAAAAGAGGTAGTGGAGGGAAGGCATATACTGTTAATGTTTTCCAACTGAATGAGAGGGCATCCACTTTCCAAGTTAGTGGATGGAAGGACCTTGTGCAAAATTTTTGAAGTTGGTGGTTGTGGGGGCTTGCAAACAGATCTATGTCTGGGCGTCCCCATTTTTGAGCTATCATTGCAAATACTTGTGGATCTAGTTTCCATTCATGTGGATCCATGATGTTTCTGCTTAGGTCGTCTGCCAATGTGTTTTTCTTTCCTGGCAGGAATTGTGCTTGTAATTGAACATGGTGCACTCAGTGTTCCACAAGGTCATTGCTTGCCTGCGTAGAGGGTAGGAATGTGTGCCCCCTTGCTTGTTTATGTACCACATGACTGTGGTATTGTCCGTCTTTATTATTAGTTGTCCTGGGTGTAGAAGGTCCTTGAAAGCTGTTAGGGCATTCTGTACTGCTAGCATTTATTTTTGATTGATATGCAGATGCCTCTGATCTGTAGTCCATTTGCCCTGAATGCACTGCCCTGCCATGTGTGCTCCCCAGGCATAGTCCGATGCGTCTGTTGTCATAGTTTGCCTGGCTGTGGGTAAGGTGAAAGGCTGGCCCTTTTTGAGGTGACATGCCTGTGCCCACCATAGAAACTCCTGCTGAAGGCAGGGAATGAGTGGTATCATTGTTTCCAAGCCGTGGCTGTGCTGAGTCCATACACTTTTCAGGTACCATTGAAATTTCCTCATATGCAGTTTTGCAAATGGCATTAGTAGTATGCAAGAAGCCATGAATCCCAAGGCCTGCAGAATTTTTCTTGCAGGGAGTTGGGTTTTTGTTGCCATTATTTTTAAATATTGAAACAGCTGTCATTGCTTGTCTGGCATGAGATAAGCCATCTGGGCCATTGTATTCAAGCTGGCACCCAGGAATATTATGTTTTGTGAGGGCACTAGTTTTGATTTCTTTTCGTTTACTGTGTACCCTAGGCAACTCAGAAGGTGTTTGACAAATGCCAGATGCTTTAAAAGAATGTCTTTGCTTTCTGCTTGAATAAGGCAGTCGTCCAGGTATGGGTATATTTGAATTCTTCTTTGTCTGCAGTATGCAAATACTGGTGCCAGGCATTTTGTGAAAACCCTGGGCACAGTAGATAAGCCAAAGGGCAGTGCAGAGAATTGATAATGCATTGAACCTGCAATGAAGCGGAGGTATCTTCTGCAATTTTGTCTGATAGGGACATGCAGGTATGCCTCCTTGAGGTCCAAAGTGACTAGCCAAGCATCCTTGCCCAGCATGGGAAGAAGCTGCTGTAGTGTTAGCATCTTAAATTTTGGTACTTGCAGATAGGTGTTCAGAATTGAAAGATCCAGAATGGGTCTCCACGCTTTGTCCTTTCTTGGGACTAGGAAGAGTCTTGAGTAAAATCATTGTCCTTGCTCCTGTGTAGGTACCTGTTGAATGGTTCTCATGTTCATGAGAGCTGTAATTTGTTTTTGTGCCTCTGCCCATTGATTCTGAGGCAGGTTTGGCATTCCTTTGATCCTTGGTAAGGTATGAAAGTGGAATCTGTATCCTTGAGAGACAATGTTTAGAACCCATTTGTCTTTTGTGATGATGTGCCAGTTGTCTGCAAAAAATGCTAGTTTTCTCTCCTGGCAACTCCCTTGGGGGGATTTGCTTGGTAGTTTGAGGATAGAGTCATTGTATTTGTCTTCTGCTAGCTTGAGGCCTGTCTTCTCCTCCTTTCTGGGTAGCAGAACCCCATTGGCGAGGTTTGTAAGGGTCCTGTGACTGACCTCTTCCCCTTGGGCGTCTGTATTTGCCCCTCTGTGATCTGTCTGAAGCTGGAAAGGACCAGTTTTTTGTTGGCCAATTTCTGCTGAAACGAGGGGGTTGTACCTGCAAAAAAATCCTTGACCGTTTGCATAGACTTTGCCTTATCCTCCATTTTCTTTAAAACCTCTTCTGCTTTGACACCAAATAATACATCCTGCTGTAAAGGTGCATCCAATAATTTTGCTTTAACATGGTCAGGGAGAGTTTGTTCTTTTAACCAAGCATGTCTACGTATGACAGAGCCAGTAACAGCTGCTCTACAAGAAGCTTCCAATGAATCAAATCCGCATTGTAAAGTACGTTTGCCCACCTGTTCAGCTACATGCAACAGATCCTGCATTTCCTTGAATTCAGGCAGTTCTGAATGTGTGCTCATTTTTTGTTTTAACTGAGACATTAGGAATTGTTGATATTTCAACATGTGAAACTGGCAATTTAATGCTCTCATAGCCAGAGTAGCTGAGGTGTATATTTTCTTTCCCCATCTATCTAGGCCTCTGGAATCCCTTTCAGAGGGCACAGGATTTTTAGCCATAGCAGCTTTTGCTCCCTTAGGACCCTGGGAAATTGTTTCTGGGTCAGCTACAGGGCTTTTATAAAGGAATTTGTGTGAGTCAGGTACTCTGTAGTATCTGTCTGGTTTGGCTGGAGCAGGAGGAAGAGAG
This sequence comes from Protopterus annectens, assembly GCF_019279795.1. Lineage (NCBI taxonomy): Eukaryota > Metazoa > Chordata > Ceratodontiformes > Protopteridae > Protopterus > Protopterus annectens. Next base: position 1,474,030,022 of record NC_056733.1, on the reverse strand, counting down.
TCTGGATTTAAGGTAGACTCCAAGTAAACATCATCCACAATATCAGAACAGGAGGGATAGCAAGAGGTCTGTGCTGGGGTAGTAAAAGGAACTCTCGTAGCCTTTTCTTAGAATCTGAGTAATCCTGGCCTTCCCAGTGGAAATGTTCCCTCATGGTATGTAAAGTTTCCCCAAAGGAGTAGTCTTCAGGGAGAGATGCTGAGGGAATAGAGTCTTCAGCATCAGAATCTTCATAAGGTGGAAAGGTGCAATCCTGTTCCTCAGAAGAATCTGAGGAGAGAGAAACCTGGTCAGAGGATGCATAATCCTCCTCTTGTCTTGGTCTTTTATCAGGAGGGGGGTGGGAACCCCTGATAAGGGTAATCAAATCTTCAGCCATCTTAAGCATCTTTTTCTTAGGCATGGGGCCTTGAACTGTAGACTGATGTACAGTTTTCTTTGGTTTTAAAGGAGTTTTAAGTTTAGCATAAGATTTAATGGCGAGTGTAGTCGGTCTGAAGACACCTTCTGTAACCGAAGGTGTTTCTGTTGCACCAGTGTCTAATTCTGCTCTGCTGTCGGTAGACGGCTGCGTCAGCCTAGTAGACTCCGCATGGGAATCCGCAGCTGTCTGGGGTTCCAGCTCTGCGGTAGTCAGGGGCTGCGTAGGCTCCTCAATGAAAACCAGAGAACCGGCGAAAGGCCCAGCTGAGGCCTCGGTGTCTGGCTTATTTCTAGGCTGCCTGTCCTTATCCTTGTGTTTTTTATGAATGGTGGTCATCGGCTGCTCCGACGGCATGATATAATTAAATTTCCTACCAAAGTAATGCCGTGTGAAGTCAAAACGGCGTTTGATAGTTCGTTTATTAAACCTAGCGCAAAACCGACAACCTGTGACTTCGTGGTCTGGGCCTAGGCAAGGAATACAATAGGAATGGAAGTCCTTATGAGGTATTTGCTTCCCACAAGAAATGTAATTGTTAACTTTTTCTGACATCGGACTGAGGCAAGAAGATGTTCCCCAGCGGGGTACTTAGCTTTATTGAAGACTTCAGACTGAAATTCAAATCAAAAATCTCAGGTGTTGGCCGACCGGCACTTGTGAACTGCTTCTGCTTCGAGCACCGCGCGGCAAGAAAGACTGAAGAAAATGGCGTTGGATGCCTCTTATATACCCCTGGCACACGGACGTCAGGGAAGAAGCGACAGCAACTGACGCCGGACCAAGACTTTGGAATTTGGGCCGACTGCAGGACCACCTGACGGCAGGATAACCCAAGTGTGATGACTGCAGCAGGGTAACACGATGAACATCTGAAATCACAGTTTTAATTACTTGACTATTTTAAGTTAGTACGAAGCAGTTTTCACTAGTAAAATAAACACTCACACAGGTCTCCCTAAGGTAGTACTCGTTATGAGTGATGTTTTTAATAGTGGCATGGTCAGCCACTTCTTTTGATTTTGTTGACAATGGATGCTTACCTGAGACTAACACACCCACTTTTAGGTTCATGTTAGCAGAGCAAACAACTTTCATAAAGTCTGCTACACACTTAAAATATACACCCAACAAATGAGAGCAGAAACAAGACAAGTACTGCAGGTTACTATTATTAAACTTGCAAATCAAATTTGCAATAAAAACAGCTCTTATACAAGAAATAACATACCAGTATTAATAGCTAGTGTTAGTACAATACATGCTATCAATGCCATCATAAGAATAAACAGTATTCAAAGTATAGTACAACTTAACCAAACTGAGCAGTTACACAGAAGAGATGAGCCTAACAGCTGAGTATAATTATTGTGTAAGTGACCTGACAGTACATGTTCTAACTGACCATTGTTGCAGTAGCTTAAGATAAATGAGTTCTATCCTGCTCAGGATGTGACCAGTCTGTATACCAAGTACTATGAATTGTGAAGTCATTTTATTTGTGAACATTTCAGGTAGTGTGAATACGGAGAAAGAAAACTCAAATTTATTTTGTCTGTAAATGTCCACGAGAAGAACAATACAAGTTATACTGATGTTGCTGAAAGGCTACAATACACAACATGATGTCTTAAAGATGATTGGTTTATGCCTGAATGATTAAGAATGTGGTTAAAATACATACACTGTTTGAATGACACATTTACACATAGTGCCAACACTGAGCAGTGTGGAGGGTAGCACAAAGGAATAGAGGTTTGCACTCCTATGTTACAGCTGTTAGTTCTCCAGTCTGGTTCTGAGCCATGTTGCCTTCTGTGTGCAGTACGCACATATTCCCAGTGTCCTGTGCAGGTTTTTGATGGGGGATCAAAATTTTTCCCCTCATCCAAAATATGTGCTATAGATAAACTGGAGACTCTCCAAACTGTCTGTAGGAATGTGCACCATGCGTGTGCACCCTGTAACGGATTGGTGACATACTATAAATGCACCAGATCTTCCATGATCTTGAAATGGATAAAGTGGATTATCAGAGAATGAATGAATGAATAAATGACCGGTGTTGTCATACAGAAGTCTGTCATTACAGTAGATACAGGAAAAGTTTTACATCTCAGTGAACAAGTGGTGGCATGTTATCTAACACTGATCCATACTACTCCTACTCAATGACAGCAAAGTACTGCTATAGTGCCTCACAAACAGCTGCTCTTTATACTACTTGTGGTTTTGATGCTATAATTCTGGAAGTCCAAAAACAGAGGGGATATCCAAGAAGAAAATTAACCATATTTCAAGCTAAAGGCGTATGGACTACAGTGTGCTTTGCAGTCTATTCTCATTCATTACTCTTTTGAAGAACTTGCTATGTTGCTTACAGATTGTGGATGGGAAGATACAGTGGAACTAGATTTTCTTCAGGCCCCAATTATTAAGTAGACATTTACAACACACACGCACAAACTTCATGCACACTTACTGAAATCAGTGCCAGTGAGTTGAGCCAGAATCCGAAAGGATCGGGACTGAGTGGTTCCTGTGCGAGGTTGCCAGTCCTCTGTGTCTGTCATCAGCCGTTTTTTGCCTGCATCATTTGGGATATATGATGCATGCCCCTCCATTCTCAGAGAGTGCCTAGGTCCGGGCAAGGGAAGTCACAAAGAGGTCAATAATGAGCTGAAAATATACACAACTATTGGCCATTAAAACAAGAGGAACAGCATGCACTGCAATAAAAAGAGAGCCCCACAACAGAAAAAAAAACCACCCAGTCTGACAAAGGTGTCGCCTACACAAATCAAGCCTGCCAAATATGGTCACTTTTATCCAGACAAATATACATGCATAGGGATAAAACCACATCAACTCCACTGAATTTAACTCATGCACAAGCACACTTTGGATGCACAAAAAGACTTTAGCGCGAACGGTCACATGAGTGAAAATGCCGGGAATCGAAACCGTGATTGTGGGGTAGTGTTACAGTGAGGAGTGGGATATTTGCCCTTTCCTCACTGTAATGTGACCTCAGAGTTAGAATATATATTTAGCGGGGGGTGTGGGGGGCAGCCCCCCACTATAGCAACTTTGATTACAGGCATTTTCACTCATGTGAGCGTTCGCGATAAAGTCTTTTCGATTTTTATAATATAGACCCAAAAGATACAACCTGTACCATGCATGACATAACATAACCTTTAAATCAGATTTCCTCTCCATCAATGAACTAGATGAAGACTAGACAGGGCTGCAGTAGTAAGTTCTCTACATTCTGACTCTGCAGAAAGGTACATTCTCAGGCATTCCCAAAGGGTATGTAGCTATACAGTAATAGCACTCCACAACTATACTCTAGTTAAACGGTATGCATGGTTCCCCACTGTTGCAAGCCTGGTCAACATGATCCCTTATCAGGTGTGTTCTTCCTCACCTTGGGGGTAAATAATTCATCGGTTAGTGGAGGACTATGAACAAGGTGAGACAAAAGTACAGGGGACAGCTACTGATCATCAAAATATGCTGCATATAAGTAACATTTGAAAGTTTGTTCTATCAATTCCCTGAGAGAAAATATGGAAATAAGTACAAATCCTCTTATGTGCTCACATGCACTTTAAATCCCACTCTGGGTAGGCCTAGATGAAATACTGCTAGTCTCTACTAGGAGCTGACACACTGCTGTTGCTGAAATCCAGTCACCCCCACCTCCTGCCAAGAAATGCTGGCTGACCATAAATTGCTTACACCTTCCTCTTCTAGGTGACCCCTAGACACTTGGCATGTTAAATGAGCCCAGGCTGCAGGAGAAGAGGGTTAACAACTTGGCCCTGAAATAATGGGAGCATCCCAGAACAAGGAAATCCTTCTCAGAATTTCATGAAAGGATTAAAGCAAACCAAGCTCACACAGGAGACTCTGAAGGGTGTGGCACGTGCTATAATTCTGTTGTGCAGCTGGTTGCATAGCATCCAGCATCTCTGGTGGTCACATGACTGTACTCAGAATCCAGGTTTACCTACAGTAAGTCAGGTAGCTGGCTTGATAGAACCAGCTCACCTGCACCCCCCTGAAACAATTTTATAATCAACAGTGTATAATGGCATATAGGAGCAGCCCCACTATGCTAGTCTAAGCCTAGCCCACTGCAGAGGTAAGGATCACAGAACCAGGAGGGAAGAGTGCACCCTTTGCCTTATTCAACTACAGTCTTTCTAGCTGATCATGTCAACTGCTATGGACTTTGACAATGGCAGCCTAGTAAACGTTCTCCAAAGAAACATCAGGGTTTGCTAGGCATCTGCCATAATCATGGAGGGCCAAAGGGGCCAATCCCTTAAGTGGAGAATAAAACAGGTTAGACCAACTTACATCACTGGGAAGCAGAGAAGGGAAACAGATTTGCAGTATAAAGAGTTCTTAATGTAAATATGCTCCCCAGGGCACCTTATGTCTAGTCTTCAGGCACACCAAAGCCACCTCAGAAATATTATACAAGTCGACTGCATGGTAAGCAGAAAAAAATTAAAAACAGCATGTTTTTCTTCCATCTGCCATGCAAAACTTAGTGTTCAATTTCCAGCTATTGTCAACATGCTACAGCAAACAAAACACAAGCAGCCCACCACTGCAAGACAGAGCTTAATCCAGAAGCAACACAAACTGGCATGCATTACTGAACACTGAGTAATTATTTCTTGGTGCTCTAACTGTGTTTGAAGTGTGCACTACTGTTTGTTACAGTATGGGTGAATCTTCAGGCAGTATATCCATTACCCATATTATAAGTGCTATTAACTCACTCCAAGAAGGTGCAGGGAAACTGTTCTAATGTACAGTCAGAGCAGCCGAGTCCCTGTCATCATATGCCTCAGTGCACTGCCTAGCCAAGCATTAGGACTACAAACAGCACACCTTGTTGTGTTTATGCGATATACAGTCAATTTTACTGGTGTCCTCAAGTCCTTGCCTCTTCATAAAAAATATAGTTTATTTCCTACTTTGAAAAATACAGTCTTCTCTAATATTTCAATAACAAAACCCCCAACTCATAATCAGTTCAAAGTACTCCTAAAAGAACATCTGTCTAATCACTGGCTATGCTCTTGCCTCTCCCCTGGATAACTACCAACCCACTTCTATTTTTATTTCTCATCGCATATACTATCCTCTGTTGTAATATTTGTCTTTTATAAATTGCACAGTACTGTATGGTGCATTTGCCCATTTTGAACTACTGCTTGTATTAATGCCTGTAATTGTTTGCAATCATTGATTTTGTAATACTGTGGAGCTTTTCTCCCTGGGTTTCTGCTGAAAACGGGCCCCTGGCCCAGTCGGACACTACCCGCTAAACAAATGTAATAAATAAAAAAATAAATAAATTTCAGCTGCCATTTAAATATACTAGTAAAAAATGCTGTATTTCCGAGAAGGTGAGTGTTGCCATTAAGGAAGCAACATGTGCCTGAGCCTTCACTGTAATACTGCATGCTAGACTACTACACACAAGATGCCAAGTTCAAGCAACTGTAACATGTGTACTACAGTCTACTGCACATATCATTCCCCCTGACCCTCACCCCATAGCCATCATGCAAGCTTACTTGGAGTCTAGGAAATAGCCAGCAAAGTCAGAAGCACTCAGGTTGTACAGTTTATCCTCTTGAGAAGCAAATGGTTTTGGCCCTTGGGTGTCTACTGGTTTGTCAAGGCTAAAGACGGTCAGTGGAACACATAGAAGAAAGCCCAGGCGAGGTAAACATAGATGATGGAATATAAGAAAGAAAACAAAGAGTTACATGTAGCACATTCCCTAGTAAACTTCAAGTCAAAACAGTATCATGCTTTTCTTACTGAATGAACTACTGCCTCAAAACTGCAGTATGCACACTAACAAAACTATTTCCTCACTACAGTTGAACAAAACTATGGCACTTGGAGCAAATGTGAAGAAACGTATGCTGGTTTTACTACACTAAGTAATGTGAGAAAGTCCCTTCTAGCTACTGACCTATACTGTCAACATCATGAAGCTTATCTGACTAGAAAAGAGTTAAGTGGTCTTAAAATTTGTCTGGTTGACCATAGATTCATAGATTCATAGATTAGAACTAGGCTAACTGCCCTTGTGAGCCATTTTAAGCCTAGCCAATTATCCCTTGTGAGACTCAAACCCTGCACCTTGTGTTTATAAGGCAAACACCTTAACCATTACGCCACCCTCCCAACAAACCATCTTGTCATCATTAATGTATCAATTCATAGGTGATATTAAAAAATGCATAATTAATAAGAAGCCAAAACCAAAATACTGTATTATGTTATTAACCTATTATCTAGGCAAGCAACAACCTAGGAGTACTGTGGTAGGAATTAAACTGCACAAATACATACAACAGAAAATGGGAGACCGAGGGACAGAAACCCAGCACTACACAATGAAGCTGATTAGCAACTCACAACCTTAACCTTTCATGCTACAGTGTCAGCCTGTCCTACTGACATAGGATGCATTATGGGCTGCTTCACAAGCAGTTATACATTCTATTTCTGAGTAGTGCCCTATACTTTTGAGTAACAGTGTTGATGGTTGAGAACAAAATACACATGCCAGGTGATGGGGGCAGAAACTGCAAAATACAAGATCACTGCACGACATTACTCGAGGTACCAGTAAGGACTATGAAATCTGAAGAGTACTGAATGAAGTAGGTCAGATGAAATACATCTGCAGTTAAGGGGAAAATGCAGAATCCCTGATTCAGCCTTGCAGGTTCCTGGTAACCATGTATGTATCTAGAACTGGACAGATGCTGTCCCTCTTGGCAGAGAAAGACAAACTCAGGCCAAGCAGATTGATATTTCGTGCAGCAAGGGAAGGAAAAGGAAATTAACCTCCATGGAAGGACTGCATGCAGTCTGCACCTACTCCAGTCTAGTAATGTGAAAAGTCCAAGATGGCATTAATGTACTGTCAAAACAAATTGTTGTGTTTCTATTTGGGGGTTTCTTACAAATGACTTAGTGTGGAGAGGTAAATTGCTGCCTCTTAGACTTCAGTAAGACCTTCAGCCTTTTTTTTGGCTTAAGAACACATTGAAGGACAAACACAGTCAAGCAATGCAATCTGAAAATGGACTATGTTTTGGTGAAAAAGCAAACAATACACAGAGACCATTCTGAGGTAGAAAAAGGGGCCAAAGCATAAAAAAGAATTCAGAAATCAAGACCATTTTCCTCCATGTGTTTTTCTAAAAACATCATAGGTATGAGGAAAAGGTACCCCATTCTGCAGTTGGTGTTAAGGTCTCCAGCGAAGGTGTTCCAAAAGGTTGGCAAACACAAATACAACAGCATGACAGAGAAGAAGGGGATAAGCACAGCTCTGTGGAAAGCTGGGCAACAGCCAAAAGAATAACTACAGAACTTTTACCAAAGAGGTGCCAAATCAGAAATGAAAGGACCACAGCAATTGTGTATCATTTACAAACAGGGTGCCGTACTGACAGGCATCACATAGGTGACCTGAAGTGTGATACAGTGGGTGAGGAAATGGAATGTTTAGCCACAGTAATGGAAATCCAGTAGAAAGGCATGGGAATATCCTTGTACAAATTGTGAGGGAGAAATTAGAATGCTTCCATGCACTTCTAAAAGTGTCAATCAAACAAAGATAAAAGGAGACAAACCCATGACAACTAAAATGAGGAAAGTTATGCCCCTTTTTAAAGAAGCGTCTTAACCCTGCTGCCTTTGTGCACTATTTCTATAGTTACCAAGAAGTGCACATCCAGAACTCTGTAGCAGGAATACCACAGATACAGACGCCATCATTTTCGATTCACTCTGAACAAGAAAACTAAAGCAATGCTTTCTTGAAAAAAATGCAAGCAGGTCCTCATGTACAGACTTTCCATAATACAGTTACAAGTGGCTTGTGTATGTAGCCCAGTGACTTGTATGATGTCAGATTTAAAATTATCTTAATAATGAATATATTGGAATGCCACATAAAACTCAGTAAACAAAGTGGTGGAGAGATATTCTGGTTTTCCCAACCTTGAAACAGGACACCATACTTGACAATTCTCAATCACTTTAGAAAGCCATGATGAATTAGGATGTCATCATGAAAACTGCATCGGTCAAATGGGACATTGCGGTAAGCCACTAGGAGACCTACACTGTCTGATGGGACCACATGATTGTGGGGCCTGCAAAAAAGTAAAATGCAAGTATAGACTTAAAAGTCTCTGTCCCTTACACCACACTGTATACACAGAATATCTGATGGACTGGCAAGTGGAAATCCACCAGTCTGTTTCTGCACTTACATTAGTCAGTGCATTTATATGGACCTGGAAGTGTAGTACCCCCCATGAAACTAAACTCTTGAGGTAGACAACATAAGAAGCCTGCAAAGTCTTCTCTTAACATTAGGATATACTACAGAAGTGTGGCTAGGGCTGAGTGACTGGAACAGCCACTCCGAACACAAGGTGTCAGGGGGCATGATCAGTAGAAACTGATCAGTGGTAGTACAGTACCAGTGCCTGTATAGCATTTGCAGTCGGGACTGAAGCTCTATGACTTCAGTACTCCACGTGTGGCATTCTGAATGAATTTAGCAAGCAGCTTGCTACATTTCTAGCTAACAGTTTGCTAGTTGAAAGAGCTTGTTTTATTCCGAGCTCTGCTCCTCAACTCTTGTGATAATTTTTTTTTGTTGAGACCCCCCCATTGGCTAGATATGGTTCTGCTGTACTAAATAAAAGGAGAAAAGAATCAGTATGTGTTTACTGGCTAAGAATAATAGGGAGGCTGTGAAAACAATGTAAAGGTAGATGTGTAAGACAGCAATGTACACCCTTGCTGCCAAAACACTGCACATAGAACTGACAATAGTGTCACATTAATCACCATGTTAGAAACTACAGATAAGTCTGCAGGTTAAGCATGGTGACAGAGAGAGACAGAGACAGGAGTACATTCACATGTCATACCCCAGCAGGGAGGCAGTGATTGTACTGCATCTAAGTGATGACAGAAGAGCTAAAGTTGTGAGGCCTTTCTTCACCCACATTATACCAGGACCTTCTCTGCATGGACATAAAGCTGGGCTGCTCACCTTCTCAGTCACCATCCCCAACTCATATGGGATTAAATTACCATCCAGTTAACAGTTCATAACATTGTGTAAGACAAGTAGGCATGGGTGCAGGTTATTAGAAGTCTTTTATAAAGGCCCATTAAGAGACAATGGGCACTCAACAGCCACAAACATGTAAAGAAAATGCAATTCTTTCCTTAAAATCCTAGACTTGGTAAATAAAAACGTAAAACGAACTGTGAAAACAGGAGGGGAGTTGTTAGTTATACTGCCTACTAAAGTCTTATTTTCATACTTCATTCTTTTATCTTTTGCAATCAGCGGTGCTCCTTGTAAAGCAAACACGCTTCACCATGTAAAACGATTAAAAAATTCACTTTTGCCAATATCACTGCACTGCTTCTTCTAGATTAGAATGATCGAGAATTAGCAAACAACAAAATCACAACAAACGAAGTCCACGACGCACTAACCCAATGTGAAAAGCTGGGGTTACATTTCCTGAACATATTTTATGGGCATTGAGAACAAAACCACATGGGAAACTTTGCATACATAGCAACAAATGGAGTGCAGGGAAAATGAATACATGATTGGCCAGACAGAACAAAGGCTCAACAACTCCACTTCAAAAACATGCAGAAAAGGGGAAGAGTATAATTTCACAACAACAAGCAATCACACAAAAAAAGATGCATTTCTGAAATACAACAAAATGTCATAATCAAAAAAATTCCTGAGCTATCTATAACAAAAAATTCAGATCACATTATTTTTTCTTTTAATCTCAAGCTTCTCCTCCCAAAGCATGCTGTTAAGCAATACTGTGACATCATATCCTGAGATCTGCAGAACTAAAATTCATATCCTGAAAACGGTTATCTACCATTTACATGCATGAAGCAAGCTGCAGAGAAAAAAATGCAACACTAACTGTTCAAGGATGATATCCTAGAACGGACGTGTGGGAAGGGAAGAAACAGGAAAAAATTAGATGAAATGCAATGTAAATATATCAAAGAAGATGTGTAAAATTTTCAGAAAGCAACAGTACAAGATACAATTTTTACTAAGAAAATCATAAATCAGTACAGATCTTTACCAGGAACTGCAACTGTAGACTATACTGAGAACTGATATTTTAGTAAAACATTAAGGAAAAACAAACTCTTCTGTATAACATTTATTCTCCAAATGCATTAAAAATAAATTATATGCTCAAAGGCACACAATGTGCTACAGCACAGTCAATGTAGCATTTTGTTACTTATGCAAGTATGTAGGCATGTGTACACACACACACACACACACACAAGTAAGACTAGCCAAACACAAATGTGCTAAGGTAACAAGGAATATGGAATATGTGAGCAATTCCCATCTAATTATATATCTGGAGCTGGAAGAAAATGACTGCTCCTCCTTTACACGTCATTCCAAACTGAAATCTGTACATCAAAATATGCAAAATTTCAAAACATCACAAACTCACTACAAATTAAATAGTCATTTTACTTTTTTTTATAGAAAGACAACTTGTCAGAAGAAAGAAATTTCAACAGAAGTGGAGCGGTAAATTCAGTGTGCACAAAATTTAGCTAGCTCATTAAATGTACTCTCTGGAAAACCAGTTATTCCTCTGTGAGGGGGGGAGGGAAGGGGAAAAAACAAACTACTTAGAAGGGAATTCCCGTGAAGTTATAAGTGCTTTCATGCAAAGATGAAAATCTGCAGATCAAAATCACGCTGGCAGGAAAGTCAAGACTCAAAAAATGACAATTCTGGAACTTAAAAATATAGGATTAATGTATGAAACTGCTTGCACCAATACACTCAGTTCTGGTTCTTTTGCAACATGGCAAGCTCTTTGTGGTATTACATTCCACTACTTAGTGTCTCTCTGCAGTTACCCTAACTCAAAAATACCAACAATAGTTGTGTTTCCTATGAACCGAGGTACTGTTACTTCCAGGATTGTATAACCTTAGAAGAAGAATATGGAGCTGGAGTGATGGAGATCTCCTGAAACACAGTTTAGTTACTTTTAAGATGGCATTGAGATTGTTAAATGCATGTATTGTGGCCCTTAGAAATTACATTTTAGAGCAATGAAATCTGAGGGACTCTGCTTAGTGATTTTTCTGCGTTCCCCAGCATGTGCAGCAGTACAGGCTAAATTACCAGTTCACTGGGCTGTGTCAGAGTTATCATCTCCTGCAGGCCCTGTGTAGCAGTGTTCTAACCACCTGATATAGCAATCTCCATGCTTTCCTGCATAAGCAACAGTGTGCAGAACAGCAATGCACATAATCTGCCTGTAAAGGTCACTGATTCTGCCTACTGCAACACCTCCAGTATATGCAAGATGCTATCTGCAGTGAGGTATTTGGTAACCATTTGAAATGTCGGCACCTGCTACAGCAAGTCCTGAAACACAGAAACTGAAAAACTGAATAGCTGAAAAAAAAAAAAAAACATTCTTACATATACTAAGTCTGACATGGCCATTTCTCAGAATATTCCCTTTTCTCTGAGGTTTGGCAGTTTTGGAGTTAGTATACACACACACACACATATATATATATATATATATATATATATATATATATTTATATATACTCAGGCAGCCCACTTCACCGAAAATGAATTTCACTGAAAACTCATTTGGTCAAATTCCATTTGGTCAGAAATGGAATATAGCCCCTGCCCCACTGCAGTGCGACCCTGGAGTGAGAATATAAAGTTAGGGGGTGTGGGGGTGTAGCCCCCCACATAATTGCAGTGTATTCACTATTATATACTTGTGTATCGATTAAAAATACACTGAAATATATAACGTCAGTAAAAACTAGTTGCAAAATGTGGGCGGCTATACCCCCCAACTTTATATTCTCATTTCAGGGTTGCACTGCAGTGGAGCAGGGACTATATTCCATTTTCGACCAAATGTAATTCAACCAAATGTGCTTTCAGTGAAGTGGGCTGCCTGAAATCATTTTTGACCAAATGTAATTTGACCAAAAGCAGTAGACCCATAGATATATATATATATATATATATATATATATATATATATATATATATATATAGGGGGTTAAAGCAGAAAAAAGTGATGTTTGAGACTCATTCTTCTAAATTTTCATGGTTTATTCATGTGTTGGCATTTGTCATTTCGAGTGTTGGCATTTCAATAAGAAGCCCCCACACACACAGACAGCTACAGTTCCTGGTGTCTGTCAGAAAAATGATTCCATGGGCATATACAACCTACCCCCCTTCCTCTAACTTCCTCACAATGCTGTACTACAGTTTCATTCATGATACACATCCATGGGAATTCCGAAGAGTATTAATACCCTCTACAGTTATACAAGCAATTCAAGACAAATCAAGTAAGGCCATGGCTCTCATTCAACCAAGACTTCTTGTATCTGGAAGACATGGATGTGGTTAAAACAACAGCATGCCTTACTGTTTTCTTAGGATCACAGCTGCTGCTGTGTTCCTAAAAATAAACCAACTACTTGCTAATTGATAGCTGTTCTGACCTGTTAGGTATCCAAAAGCCTAGCCAAAAGATTCTCTGCAAACAGACTGTTGATAAATATACGAGACTGCTGCCACTACTAAACCATCACCCCCAAACAAAATGTTTAAACAAAGACCACACATTTCCTGACATTTTCTACAGTAACCACAACTACTTTGACTATTTATTAGCCTGAAGTAGAAGTGGTAGAGGGGAGGGTAAAGAAAAAAAACAATGATAAATGACATCTCAGACACCTGCATGTAAGTCACTGTACCAACCTGCCACAATAATACATGGACAAAGTGCAATGTCTGTACCACAGACTAGAACCCGAACACAAAAACATGGGCAGAATCATGACGTGGATAAACTGTCGGTAGAAGAGCTTCCCTCAACACTGTGAGAAATGTTCTAGATCAGAATCACAAGCCGCTCCTGGTGGTGACGAGTACAGGTGGTGCGCTGCTAGTAAAAGACTGGATGGGAGGGTGTCTGTAACCACGGACACGTGACATTTCCATATCACTAAGATCACCTGGGAACCGTAAAGGGGGGGTATCACTAAAGGATGCACTGCATTAATGACATTATTTGCAGAGCCATCACCCACACCAATATGTTCCATCATCTGAGCAAGTCCTAGCCTATGGTGTAAACTAGGTCACACCCACTTGTCTTGTTTGATGGTGACAGATACTCCAGTAGGAAATTTTCCCAGCTACTGCAATTAGTGAAATCGAAGTTTTGTGTGTGATTTTGGGGAGTGGGGGGGGGGGGGGGGGCACCAGCAAGGGTTGAAACACCTGATACAGCATGACCAAATAAAAAGCACAGGGAGATGATAGTAAATTCTTTGCAGACTTATGTCCGTTGTCCTTTTGTATAAAATCTTTTCTAGTTTTTCTGCATGAACAGATAATTGTTACGTCATGTCAATGCGTGGCTGAAGCCAAACATTCTTCATCCATCTGGTACACTACATTACAAAAGCTGCATCTCTTCTGCTCAGTACTACTGCACAAAACATGATCACTTGCTTAACAGCACACCAAGAGCATCCTGCCTTGTTCTACTCAACTAGATGTGCTCTTTTCTGCTCACCTGACGTAACAATGCAACATGTTGCTACCTGACTGTTCTACCCCACCACACTACAGTAAAGTGCAGTACAGAACATATTACACAATGCAATCTTATTAAAACTCAGACAGATGCATACAGATAAAATACAGTAATCAGTGTGCGCACTGCAAATTCAGCCTTATATATGGCGATAAAAAATCCCAATGAAAAAAAAACTAAACACGGTGAAATCCTTGTAACTGTAGCTCCCTAAAAGAATCAGAAGTCACCATTTTCTCTGTGTTGCTAAGCGGAGAACTGAAAGCAGAGCACTACCAAAATGATTATAACCCCCATCCCAAATAATACAACACCCCTCCCCAGAGCAAAACAACAAATACAATTAAAAGAAGGACAACCCTAGAACAGAGAATAGGCAGAACAGGAATAAAGGTTTATACAATGACATTAAAAAAAAAATGGAAGAGCAGCAATAACTCACTCCTAGTTGTGCATAATGTAGGATTCACCCAGAATGACTTTGTTTGATCACGTCTGCTTCATCCTTATGATCAAACCACAATAACCATAAGTAAACTGTGTATTATCTATACTTATCTATGAGATCTTGCTTAATTATGCAGTCCATTCCAACAAATCCATCTGTGAGATAACCTATGGTATTTTCCTTCCCCCATCCGTTGTCTCTTAACGGCTTTTCTCTTGCCCCTTCTCACTACAAGGAAAAACGTCTGCTACTCAGCCATTAGAGGTACTCACCACTAATAACAGGATCAAGCTGAATGCACTTTTCAGCCTTCTAGTAAAACAAAGGCAAATTGCTACTGCCAGACTGCAAGAAAGAAAATAATGCGTCCAATCAAAATATAGCATCAAATGTGCTGCCCAGTTAGAAGGATATAGGCTCCCCTAAAATTACACAATCATTAGGAGTAAAGTGAATCTCTATGTTAAACCACAAACATGAAATCAGTGCCCCCTAACACACGCAAAAAAAAGTACATCACACAAAGGTGGTTGTCTGTCCACTGCAACAATGCAAGGTGAACACACAATGGAATTTAAATGAACCATTGTCAATGTAGTGCACACAAACACTAACTACTTAAAAAACACTGCCACCTTCATATGAATACATGGATATTCCAGAACATTGCTTTTACATCAGGTAGAATTACCAAAAATACATCTTTTTAGGGGTGACCTAGGAGTACTGTTTGGTTAAATGCCTTTCTAAGAATTACTCAGCAGACAAATTAAGACTGAAGGACACAAACCCAGCACTAGAGAATAAAGCTCTTTAGCTCATAACCTTAATCTGCTCTAATCTGATAAGCATGAAACATAATTATTGAAAATCTTTTAACACTTAGGCAAATGCTGTGCTGTATTCCACCCTATGAGTTGCCAAATAGTGAGACTGAATGTTAAACATGGCATCTCTTTACTTAACCCACACCCTATAATTCTCAACCTCTTAGAGCAAGAAATCTGGACAAAGCCATAAAAAATGGCAGGACAAAGGCCCAAAAATAGGGAAATTTTTTAAATAGTGCTGTTACAAGCTTAGAAAGTAGATAGAATAACAGGCTTTGCATTAGCATGAATTCTCTGAAGGATATGAAGTCTGAAACTGAAATGCCTGTCATTATTTTCTGACTTAAAGCAATGATTTACCAATGATTTGCTAGAAAACCACAATTTTATGAAAAATGTACCAAAATATGAGACGAAAAAATGTAGAGTTGAGAGGTATGCAGCACCCCCATTTTACAGGGAATCAATCATCCTCACCATTCATGGCATCTCTCAGTCAAGTCAATACCTGTCAAACTACTGACCTAGTGCCTAGTAAAGTGCTACATACGCAACTGCACAAAAGCAGGACCTCAGATGTGCAGTGCATTAATGGACTCACAGGTTATCAAATTGTCAAGTTACAGATTTAAATATGCAATGTAACAACATAGGCTTTCAAACTAACAAAAGGGTCATTAGTTGTGCAGTACAACAACACAGCTCCTGCAGGGACACACACAGTCCCTTCTAAATAAGCTAAAAAATGGAAAACTATCAGCCATACAGCAGTGTGCATAAACTGTAATCATCCTACGTAAGGTAATGAAGTCCAAGCAGGTGCTGAACCAGCATATCCTGCATGACATTACAGTAATATTAGTGTTTGTTCTTTATGCACTAGATTGTGATGTTAGCCCCCCAAGTGCGCACACGTGCGCACACACACACACTTATCCTCCCAGTAAGCATGGTACAACTGCATTTTTTTAGTTTTATATAAACAGCATCACTAACCACTCCACAGTGTATTAGAACCTTTTACGGAACATTTCATGCCACAAATTCCTTTCTATTGTCTGGAAGAACCCCCATACATCACAAATGGACACACACTTGTGCAGAAACAGTATGGCGACCCCAGCACCCTACAAAAGTTACATCACACACGAGCAGGAGTACATCAACTCCCATTTCCACTACACGCAAGTCACAGAAATGTTAGCATTGAAAGAAAAAGTTACCCGTATTACCACTAGCTCGAAGGTAACTTGCATAACATGGAAAAAAAATAGCATGCAGCACCCACGTGCCATAGTAAGAAAAGTAATGCACAACACCAAACATGAATTACACACAGGATGCCCTAGAAAAGCCTTTAAAGTTCATATGTCCCACCTTTATAATGTACTTACTGCAAATAGAAAGCTACCTAAGAATCAATACGGTTTTACTCATATTGTCAAGCTGTTACAGAATCTAGCCCTCACTAAGAGCATTTCAGGAAATCAGTATCATGCTCAGATACAGAAGTCATAAAGGGAATAGTATCCCCAAGTAAGACGCATTAATAATCTGCTTCGGTGCAGAAATACTTACCACTTTATATATGTCTAAATGGAATAGGATGTCAGACTGCAGAGGACTAAAATGCAGTTTCTGCCTCAAGAATTGCCTACCAGACTTCTCTTACAAAGCTGCTAAATAAAACACGCACCCAAGTTCAAGTGTGAATGCACATAGGAGCAGTTTGAAGAGACAGAATTCTAGGCTGTGCAGACTTTGTTTTGTTAAACTGTGTTTTTTTTCTCCTTTAAGAGCTACCCAGTGACTTCACAGGATATGTGGGTTTTATCCAAGGGATTAGTTTCAACATGTAAAATGAACTTCAGTATGTCAGCTACAGACGTCACAAAGTCTGGAAATAGCATGGGATTGTTTTACTCCTCTCCAAGTTTGGTGGTGTCTTAACCTGGCACCCTCTTCTACTGCACTGCAGCTCTGCCAAGTAAGCGTATTTGAAGACCTGCTTTTTGGAAGGGGGGAACAAGCCTTTACAAAAAAAAAAAACAACAGTTTTAAGCCCTACCGAACATTACATCTCCCTACGTACAACTAATTTGATCTTCCCAGATGTACTACAGTTTGGGAAGCTGGCATGCCTGGAGGTAAAATGTAAAAAAAAAAAAAAAAAAAAAAAAAGACTGAATGGCAAGTGTACAGGAATAAAAGATCATACTGCATGCAACCTGTTTGTCCTTCCTAAGCATTTAATATAACTCACTGCCGAATAGTTTATACCACCTCCTAGCCCTCAATTCCTCATTTGCTCCATTTCTGATATCAGAAAACAACTAAAAATTATCCCAAGCTTGAAACATGCTTGCTAGTTCCTATCCTCATTTATAGATTTAACCCAAGAGTTCAACTAGCAAAAATGTCAGAGATGTACTAAAATGCACAGCTTATTGTTTTCCTTGCTTCAACTCCACAACTGTTGCCATATGGCTCCACTGTCTTTACCCTTATGTCACATTTGTTCCATTACCTTCCATCAGAGCTGGGTATTCTTGAGCTAGGAAAGAGACTCCTATGATGCATTCATTCCTGCCTGTGGTGCCTAATCAGCCATTTCCCAAAGTGGTGGGCAACAGGCCTGCTTTTAGGTCCGACAGAGTGGGATTCCCTCTCCCTTGGAGCTCCCCTCCCTATGGTGGTTCTTTTGAGTTCCAATGAATACTGCCTCTTGCAGAAGTGTGCCTACACATGCTTGAATTCCTCAGTCAGTGTATCTTTACAGTGGCTGCATGTGCTCAGCTGACCCATGCTTCAAGCATGTAGTACCTAGTGATCCCTCTAGGTGTCTCCCAATCAGCAAGGCAAAGTTACTTCCCTCCCTTTAGGATGGGAAAGTTGGCTGCTCTTTCCCAACTACGCAGCTATGAGTCTTCCAGCACCTGAGCAACTAGTTGCAGTTAGGTTGTCAGTGTCAGTCAGTCCTTCATCCCACTGTACATCACCGTTGGGTTCCATAGCTTTTTCTTTTTTATCCTTACCATAATGTACATTCACCTATCAGTACCCGTAATCCCAGACAACTTAATTCAAAGCTGATCTAAAATGGCACAATTTGTACACCTCACTCCCACTCCCACATAATTCTCACACTCTACACCTGATGATATATGTACCATGCAAATGTGCATATCAGTCTACTATCTCCAGGCCACTACCCTCTCACCAGTCAAGTACAGTTGTGCACACTTACCATAAATGTAGATGTTCGAGTGTATTCACTGTTGCAGTCATTACATTTGGGTTATCCTGCTGGCAGGTTGCCCTCAGTCGGCCTGAATTCCAAAGTCTTGGGTCCTGCGTCGGTTGCTGTCACCTCTTCCCTGACGTCAGGTCGTCAGGGGTATAAAAGATGCAGCCGATGCCATTTTATTTAGTTTTTTCTTGCCCCAGATGTCAGGTGCCCCCAAAAGGGTAGGCTAAAATTATGTAAATAAAACATACATGCACCAAAACAAGCTTTACCTTCATCTATAAGCAAATACAGCACCTAGGATGTATAGATTAGAGAAGTAAAGATAAGTTCCAGCAAAAATAAGGGAGATGGCGGGTGGGTAACCTGGACTGCAACAATGAATACACTCTAACATCTACATTTATGATAAGTGTACACAACTGTACTATGTTCTTCGTATTTCACTGTTGCAGTCATTACATTTGGGTCGAGTCCCAAAGCTATAGTTGGGGGGCTGGAGCTAAAAAGCATTAGGAGCGGCTATGAGGCCCTGCAGAACTGCAGTGGCAAAGCCTGCCCTGGATTTAGAGTAAAGAGGCAGATTGTAATGTTTTGTAAAGGTATGCACTGAACTCCAAGTAGCAGCCTCTAAAATGTCTTTGGTTGGTACTCCCCTGAGAAAGGCTGCAGATGTGGCTGCAGCTCTGGTTGAATGTGGCGTAATGCCCTTAGGCACTGGTTTACCATGCTGTGAGTAGCAGAAACGAATGCAGTGACCTATCCACTTTGAAATAGTCTGCTTGGAGATAGCCTTTCCTTGTGATGCTGTGGCATATGACACTAGTAATTGCTCTGTCTTTCTGAAAACTTTAGTTTTGTCCAAGTAGAATCTAAGTTGTCTGTGTACGTCCAAAGAATGCAGAATTTTCTCCCCTTGTTCTGTGGATTTGGATAAAAAGTTGTCAAATGAATTGTTTGGTTAAGGGCTACACTGGATACCACCTTAGGCATAAATGTAGGATTTGTTCTCAGAGAGACCCTGTCTAGATAGAAAATGATAAAGGATTCCACAGCCATGAGAGCCTGTAGCTCTGAAACTCGTCTTGCAGAAGTTATTGCTAGGAACAGAGCTGTTTTCCAAGATAAGAATTTTATGTCCGCAGTAGCAGCTGGCTCAAAAGGAGGTAAGGTGAGTTTTTCCAAGACATAATTGGGGTCCCATGCAGGTGTTGGCATTCTCCTTGGAGGCCTTAAGTTTTTGGCTCCTCTGAGGTACTGCCTTAATAAAGGATGAGAAAAGAGTGGTGGCTCTGTAATGTAATGAGCCAAAATGGCAGAGGCATGGATTTTAATTGATGAAAAAGATTTTGTCTAGCATCGCAGTTAAATATTGAAAAATCTGAGGAATATTTGGGACAACTGTATCAGTTCCTTGAGTTTGGTTCCAAGCGCAAAATCTCTTCCATTTCCCAGCATAGGATTTTCTAGTACTAGGCATTCTGGCTTCTAAAATGATATCCATCACAGCTTTACTGAGAGGTGTGGTTTGTATGGCTACATTATCCGACATGCTGCCAGGTTTAGGGTCCTGAGTTGGCTGTGCAGAATCTGATTGTTTTGCTGGGACAGTAGATGAGGTATTTGAGGTAAGGTCCAGGCTGGGCATTGCGACAAGTTCCTTATGATCGGATACCAGTACTGGCGTGGCCAGTCTGGGGCAATCAGAGTCATTTTTGGTTTCTCCTGCCTGACCTTTAGTACCACCTTGGGGAGGAGAGGCAGTGGAGGAAAGGCATATACTGATAGGTTTGTCCAGTTGAAAGATAAGACGTCCACTTTCTAAGCTAGTCTGTGATAAGTCCTTGTGCAGAATCTTTTCAGTTGATTGTTTTGAGGGAAGGCAAATAGATCTATGTCTGGGTGTCCCCATTTCATTGTTATCATGCTGAAGACTTGTGGATCCAGGTGCCACTCGTGGGGATCCATGAGGTTTCTGCTTAGTCCATCTGCCAGAGTATTTTCCTTTCCTGGCAGGAATTGTGCCTACAGATGAACTTGGTACCCATGGCTAGTCTGCACAGGGGATAAGAATGAGTACCCCCCTGCTTGTTTATGTACCACATGACTGTGGTGTTGTCTGTCTTTATCAGTAGTTGTCCCGGATGAAGTAGGTCCTTGAAGGCTGTCAGGGCATTTTGAACAGCTAGCATCTCTTTTTGATTGATATGTAGATGCTTTTGGTTTGCAGACCAGGTTCCCTGAATGCCTCTTCCTGCCATGTGTGCCCCCCAGGCATAATCTGATGCATCCTTCGTTAGGCTCTGCCTGGCTGGGGGTAGTGAGAATGGCTGTCCCTTGTTTTGGTGACAAGCCTTTGCCCACCACCGAAATTCCTGTTGCAGGCAGGGAATTAGAGTAATCATTGTTTCCAAACTGAGGCAATGTTGTGTCCAGACACTTTTTAGGTACCATTGAATTTTCCTCATATGCAGTCTTGCATATGGAATTAGTAAGATGCAGGATGCCATGAAGCCCAAAGCCTGCAGAATTTTTCTTGCAGATAACTGGGCCTTTGTTGCCATTTCCTTGAAATAGGTAGCCAGTTGCCTTTGTTTGTCTGAAGTGAGATAAGCCATCTGGGCAGTTGTATTTAAGCTTGCACCCAGGAATATTATCTCTTGAGAGGTTACTAGTTTTGATTTCTTTTTGTTGACTGTGTACACCCTAGGCATGTTAAAAGTCTTATCACAAAAGTCAGATGCTGTAGTAGGATGTCCTTGTTCGCTGCTTGTATGAGGCAGTCGTCCAAGTAAGGCTATATTTGTATTCCTCTTTGTCTGCAGTAAGCTATTACTGGTGCCAGGCACTTTGTGAAGACCCTGGGCACAGTAGATAAGCCAAAGGGCAGTGCAGAGAATGGGTAATGCTTTGAGCCAGCCTTGAATATGAGGTATCTTCTGCATGATTGTCTGATTGGGACATGCAGGTATGCCTCTTTTAGGTCTAAAGGCACGAGCCAAACCTTGCTGCCCAGCATGGGCAGAAGCTGCTGTCAGGTCAACATCTTGAATTTTGGTATATCCAGGAAAGTGTTTAGAATAGATAGATCCAGTATTGGTCTCCGTGCTTTGTCCTTTCTGGGTACCAAGAACAGTCTTGAGTAAAATCCTTGTCCCTGCTCTTGTTGTGGTACTTGTTGAATAGCCCTCATTGTCCATGAGAGCTGCAACTTGTTTTTGAGCCTCTGCCCATTGATTTTTTGGCAGGTCTGGCCAACCGTTTACCCTTGGCAGGGTATGGAAATGAAACTTGTAGCCTTGTGACACTATGTCTAGAACCCATTTGTCCTGGGTTATAATGTGCCAATTTTGAGAAAAAAGTGCTAGTTTTCCCCCTAAGGGTGCTGCTAGAAGATAAGTGCTTGGTGCAGGCAGGGGGAAGTCATTGGGACTGTTTCCTGTATGATTGTGGTTTGTCCTCTCCACCTTTGGAGTTAGAAACATTCCACTGCTTAGACCTGTACGATCCTTTTGGCTGTGATCTGTCTCTAGGGCGTCTGGATCTGCCCCTTTGAGGTCTGTCTGAGACTGGAAAGGACCAATTCTTTGTAGGCCAGTGTCTGCTAAATCTAGGTGGCTGTACCTGTAAGAAATCCTTGACTGTTTGCATAGATTTAGCTTTATCCTCCATTTTCTTTAACACCTCTTCTGCCTTAACACCAAACAAGGTATCATGTTGTAAAGGAGCATCTAATAATTTTGCTTTAACATGGTCAGGCAGATTTTGTTCCTTTAACCAAGCATGCCTCCTAATGACAGAACCTGTAACAGTGGCCCTGCAGGAGGCCTCCAGAGAATCAAACCCACATTGCAAAGTATGCTTTCCAACTTGTTCAGCTGCATGCAATAAATCCTGCATTTCTTTGTTTTCTGCACATTCTGAATTTGCCATAATTTTCTGTTTAAGCAGTGTCATGATATATTGCTGATATTTGAGCATATGAAACTGGCAATTTAAGGCCCTTATAGCCAAAGTAGCAGATGTGTAAATCTTTTTCCCCATCTATCCAGAGCCCTAGAATCCCCATCAGAGGGGGTAGGATTTTTTGCAGTAGAAGCTTTGACCCCTTTTGTACCCTGAGAAATAGTTTCTGGGTCTGCAGTAGGGTTTTTGAAAAGGAATTTATGAGAGTCAGGGACCTTGTAGTATCTGTCCAGCTTAACAGGAGCTGGAGATAAAGAGTCAGAGGTCAAATGTCCAACACAGGAGGAATAGCTAGAAAGCCTGTGTTGAGGTAGTAAAAGGAAGTAAAAAGATTTCAACATAATATAATGTAGTTTATTTAAACACACCTCAATCCTATTGTGTTTTAGAAATGTTTTAAAGTTAATTATTTATAATGAAAAGTATGACACAGGAAAAGAAGTGTAAAACACTTAGTTTTTAAATTGAATGGTTGTCATGATTGGACAAGATTTTAATGCACATGTATATAAGCTCAGCTTGTATTGAGTACACTTTGTTATCTGATGAAGTCACTTGTGGACGAAAACGCAGTATAAATAAAGCGTTAATCCTTGGATATTCTTTGAATTTATCAACTTGTGGTCTGTGGCAGTTTCTGGATCCGTTTGAACTTTTTATTTTGGTTTAGTAAAAGGAAGTCACTGAGCCTTTTCTTAGATTCTGAAAAATCTTGGCTCTCCCAGTGGAAGTGCTCCCTCGTGGTATGCAAAGTTTCCCCAAAAGAGTAGTCCTCAGGAGGAGAAGCTGAAGGAATTGATTCTTCAGCATCAGAATCCTCATAGGGGGAAGAGAATATTCCTGATCAGAAGAGGAATCAGAAGAAATGGAAACCTGATCTGAAGATTCATAGTCTGTCTCTTGCCTAGGCCTCTTATCAGGAGGGGGATGGAAACCACTGATCAAGGTAATTAAGTCTTTGGCCATTTTGAGCATCTCTGTTTTTGGGCATGGGGGCCTGTCCTTGTGACTTGTGAACTTGTTTTGTTGCCTTTAAAGATGTTTTAGTCTTTGAAGTTGGTTTAATATATAATTGTTTAGGTCTGAATACACCCTCAGAAGCCAATGCCTGCTCAGCGGCTCCGGACCCATCTGAGGGAATAATCTCAGAGGCTCCAATACCTTGAGTTTCCTGCAGCCTGGCCGACTCCATGTGGGAGTCGGTAGCGGCCTGTGACTCTAAAGTAGCGGGCGTCAGGGGCTGCGAAAGTACCTCACTGAGAACCGGCAACTTGCTTAGGAGAAGCTTCGTCACCGGTTTTAAACCTCGGTTGCCTGTCTCTTTTTCTTTGCGTTTTTTGAGAACTCTGGTAGTTGGATGGCTATCTGATGACATTGTAGAATTAAATCTTCGTCCAAAATAGCTTAATGCAAAATCATACCGACGCTTAATAGTGCGTTGGTTAAATCTAGCACAAAAACGACAACTAGCAACATCATGGTCAGGGCCTAGGCAAGGAATACAGTAAGACTGAAAGTCCTTATGAGGTATTTGCTTCCCACAAGAAATACAATTAACTTTTTCTAACATCGGTCTGGAGCATGAAAAAAGTTTCCTCAATGGGGTACTTAGCTTTTAATGAAGACTTCGGATCTGAAACTCGAACACGAAAATCTCAGAAGTCGGCCGACCGGCACTTGCGAACTGCTTCTGCTTCGGGCACTGCGCTGCAAGAAAGACTAAATAAAATGGCGTTGGCTGCATCTTTTATACCCCTGGCATCAAGAGGCGACAGCAACCGACGCAGGACCCAAGACTTTGGAATTCAGACTGACTGAGGGCAACCTGCCAGCAGGATAAACCAAATGTAATGACTGCAACAGTGAAACACGAAGATCATCATCTTTTGCAGCACACCCATTCTCCAGGAAAGACAGCGATCAAGGAGGAGTGGGAAGGGAGTCGTGTGCTATCACAGTGCAGCTCTGAGTCAGTTTTTACTTCAACTTAGTTATGCCTTCTCCCCAAAAAATAGCACTCAATGCCACAAAAGAGTCTCTCTGCTTTGCACTTCATGAAAGACCTTTTGTAACTTTTAGGGCCTGCTCTTTTACCTACAGTCAAATAGCTCCCTTGATTCACAATAACAGTGTGTTAACAGCTGAATGAGGTGAATTCACTCCATGAAGAGGAAAATTTGGTCAGAATCACTCAGTTCATTGCATGCCGCCAGTGCCACCAGTAACATGGAAAGACCCCAAACCAGTGAAGCGCCCTACCATCATTGTTTTTAATTTTTTGTTAATGCAGATCCACTTGGCACATGTGCCTCTTTTCAGTAGTAGCAAGGGTGCAAATATCCAGTTAAGTGACGGTCTTGGAGTAACACTGAATAAAAATAACAATGGTAGGTATCAAACTAGGTCAGCAGGAAATAACACTATTAAAGCTCAGTATTTTAATTCATTAAGACATGCTGCAATCCAATATTTATGAATATTTGTGCATGTTCAAACAAATCTATCTTGCAGTAAGTGCATTCTGATTAGGGAACTACAGAGTAACTGTAAATATAAATTTCTACATCTCTGAAATTCAGCAAAAGAACTTACATCATGATTTATTCTGCTTTTGTTGCTGCTGTCATGAAGCTATTACTTTACAATGAAACAACAATTACTGCTGTAGTACAAAAAGATATACAGAAACCCTAAAACAATCAAGTCTAAAAAAAAAAAAAGCTGAAGGCCTCTATTTTGAAAAATAAACTCATTTATTTATTTTATGTATTTATTTTACATTTGTTTACCTGGATGGGCCAACTGGGTTATTACCCATTTTCAGTGAAGGCCCAGGGAGAAAACCTCCACATGTAAACATTAATACAGCACATATCTAATTTTTCTTAAAACAGATGACATGACATGGATTGAACAATACTAGAAGACATAACATTGTAAAGAATAGTTGTGTAAGAACTTACCATAACCTTAGATGTCCTTCTCTTCCATGCTGCAGTATTCATAACTGTGGGGAGATTGCTGCCTGCAGCACTGGACATCCAGACGGTATACCATAGTCTTATGAGCAGGGGTACATGCTATGTTGCTTGTCAGGGCCATAAACTGATGTCTGCTATAAAAGTTACTTCTGCATCTACCCCTTTCAGAAATGACTGCTGCAAACAGTAGTACCCCTGGGGAGCAAGGAAAGGAAGCTTTTCAGACCCCCGTATACAACCAGGCCAAAGGAGCCCAATAAATATATGTGCATGTTGCAGTGCCCTGCTTGGATGGAGAGAAGGTAGGGAAAGTCCCTCCAGATTGACAAAACAGAGCAAGAGGGGCTTGGAGGGGGGCAACTGAATACTGCAACATGGAAGAGAAGGACAAGGTTATGGTAAGCTCTTACACAACTATTCTATGTCCTTCTATTCTCGTTGCAGTATTCATAACTGTAGGGAGAGTACCCAAGCTTTAGGTATAAACATGGGAGGTAGGTTGAGGGGCCTGGTCTAGGAGACCCTGTAAAATTGAAATAGCAAACCCAGTTCTAGCTCTAGTGACCAAGTCTAGCTTGTAGTGCATGGTAAAGGTATGGACCGAGGACCAGGTGGCCGCTTCCAGTATGGAAGTGTGGTCCACCCCCCTGAAAAAGGCTGCTGAAAAGGCAGCTGCCCTAGTAGAATGCACTCTCACATTGGTAGTTAAAACCTTTCCATGAAAGGAATAACAGGCAGACATAGCTTTAGAAATCCATGATGATATAGTCTGTTTAGAGACTGCCTTCCCCAAGGCCTTTGGGTGAAAGAAGACAAACAGCTGGTCAGACTTTCTAATGGATTTGGTCTTGTCCAGGTAATACCTAAGCTGTCTATGAACATCCAAGGAATGTAGGGTTCTTTTAGATGGATTTTGAGGTTAAGGGAAAAAAACAAGGAGTTTAATGGCTTGTTTCAAGGACAGTTCATTAACCACTTTAGGCATGAATGACAGGTTAGTCCCGAGGGAGACCATGTCCTTATGGAAGATGAGGTAAGGGGGGTTAGCCATCAAGGCCTGGATTTTAGAGACCGTCCTGGTGGATGTGAGGCTCACCAGCAGTACTGTTTTTCAAGTACATAACTTAACTGATGCTGAGTGAGCTGGTTCAACAGGAGGTAGTGTGAGTTTTTCAAGGACAAAATTAAGGTCCTGTGATGGAGGTATCAGTTTACGAGGGGGTCTGATATGGAGGACCCATCTTAAGAATAGTTTTGCCTCTAATCTGAATGCCAAGGGATGGACCAAAGGGAGACAGGTGGAAAAGGCTGACAAGTGTACCTTAACAGAAGAGTAAGTCAGTCCTGAATGTAGAAGCTCACACAAGTAAGAAAGGACCATAGGTACAGGAATAAGAAAGGGGTCCTGTTTTTTCATTTGGCACCACCTGGAGAATCATTTCCATTTTGACACATGATTTCTCCTGGTACTAGGTTTCCTGGCCTCCTGCAGGACATGGAGTATGTCCTCTGAATATAGGTGTCTGAAGGGGATCAAAACTCATCACCCATAGAGTGAGAGTCTGAGGTTGAGCACCTGAGGGTATGAGCGACCACCTGCCTTGTGTGAGTAGGTCGAATTGGTGGGGTAACTTGTGGTAATTGCCCTTGGCTAGTAGGTGAAGAAGGGGAAATCAATGCTATCTTCAGAAGGACTCTCTGAATTAGTGTGAAGGGGGGAAAGGCATAAAGATACATTCCCGCCCCCAAAAAAGAGAAGGCATCCACCCTCCAAACCTGTGGATGTAGATCCCTTGTCCAAAGCAGAGGCATCTGCCTATTCTGTGGAGGCAAACAGATCTTCCTGAGGAATACCCCACTTGTGAATAAGCTCCAAAAACACCTCCATGTGAAGCATCCATTTGTGAGAGTGTGCAGCTGTTATGCTGAGAGTGTCCACCATCACATTCTCTGCTCTAGGAATGTATACTGCTTGCAGGTGAATGCACAGCTCTGCTGCCAGGGACCAAATCTGAACTGCCAGGCTGCAGAGTGAGTAGGACCTTGTCCCCCCTGCTTATTGATATACCACAGGACAGTCATATTGTCTGTGACAACTTTTAAGGTGCCTGGTAGGAGAATTGGGTGGAGGGTTTGCAAGGCTAGGAGAAGGACCCTTTTCTCTTTGATACTGATGTGGTCCCTTTATCTGAGGGAGGACCACACTCCTTGAACTTTGTTTTGTTTGTTGTGGTTTTGCAGGACAGCTTCCCAACCCAGGTCTGAAGCATCTGTGAAGATTTGTACTGAGGGTTGAGGAATCTGCAAAGATATGCCCTGATTGAGGAGTATGGCTGCAATCCACCATTGCAGCTCTTTTTTCAGGCATGGAAGGAGAGGTAGAGGAGTATCCAGGGGGTGTGAATGTTGGTTCCACAGACTCCTCAGCACCCACTGAAATTTTCTCATATACAGCCTTGCTAATGGAAGCATGGGTGTAAAGGATGCCATGTGGCCTAGGCCCTCAGGAATTCCCTGGCTGATAAGGTTTGGAGAGAGAAGAGCATTTGGAGGTAATGTGTGATAGCTTCCACCTTCTGGCTAGGAAATTAAACTGCCATCTGGTCTGTTTTTATCCTGCACCCCAAGATAACCAGATCATGGGTGGATGTTAGGTGAGATTTTTCCTGGTTCACAGTGAACCCTAGGTTTGCCAGGGTATTGGACACCATGCCTAGGTGGTGACAGAGGGTGTGGTAATCCTGGTGAAGTATCAAGAGGTCGTCTAGGTATGGATATATTTGAATGCCCTGCACTCTGCAGCGATAACTGGAGCTAGGCAAAGCTGTGGAAAGCCCAAATGGTAATGCAGAAAATTAAAAACGCACAGAACACATGGAAAAGCGTAGGGACTTCCTGTAACTGGGGTGAACAGGAATATGAAGGTAAGCATCCTTCAGATCCAGGGATACCATGAAGGCTTGGTGAGGGATGAGGGGTAGGAAGTGATGCAAGGTGAGCATTTTGAATGTAGGCACCTGGAGGAATAGTTCAAGTACAGACAAATCGAGAATTGGCCTCCAAGGGTCACCTTTTCTTGGAACCAAAAACATCCTGGAGAAAAAAAACATTGTTTGTCTGTTCTGGAGGTACTCTTTCTATGGTGCCCTGAGTTTGGAGCTGATCCAAAATTAGGGGAAGAGATGAAGCGGACTTGTAGGTGGTAGGGAGGAAGTGTTCACCAAGTCATAAAGTATCCTTTTTGGATGATGGAAAGGGCCCAAGCATACGGAAAGGGTGACATGGAGTGATAAAGGTGTGGAGTTGGATAATGGGTTTGAGTCACAGTCGAGAGGCTCTGTCCTGGTCAGGCTGCCTCTGAAAGGCTGTTGGGAGTGGAGGTGGAAGGTTGTTTAGGAGTGGAGTGTCTCCTAGGTTGCCCCCATCCCTTAGCCTGTGGGGCATTAGTATGAGATGACTGCCTCCCAACAAAGGTGGTCCTTTCAGGGTAGTTTCTACAATACCTAGGAATAGGAGAGACTAACAAATGCTTTACATTTTGTAGCTCCTTGCCCTTTTCCTGTAGGGATTTAAGGAGTTCTGCAGAGGCTGCCTCAAAAAGGGCCTTATCAAAAGTTGCATCTAGCAATTTGGTCTGGACATCCATGGGAAGGGGTTGTAACCTCGCCTAAGAATATCTTCTGAGGACAGAACCTAAGGCTGCAGATTTGAAGGATGCCTCTACCACATCATAACTGCACTTTATGGAGTGCCTGGTCACCTAAGAGGTGGTAGACAGCAGGGCAGAGAGTTGCGACTTAGCAGGAGAGTCCGGCACAACTGGAATCAGTGCAAAGGCTTTTTATAGGGTATCTAAAACAAACCTAGCCATGTGAGTTTGATAGTTTAGGGCTCTGATGGCTAGAGAGGAAAAAATATATACCTTCTTCCCTAGTCTATTCATAAATTTGCTGTCCTTGTCAGTGGGAAACAGAGAGGTGGAGGGCAGCTGTCTGAATGATTTATCTGCTGACAATGCAATGACAGTGGGGTCTGCAGTGTGGGGGGGTGTTCTTAAATAAGAACTGTGCATCCTGACGACATTTATAAAATCTATCTGGATATTTAGAAGTTGGGGGCTTAGAGTCAGGTGTCTGGGATGCAGCCAGAAAGGCATCATGAAAGGCTGGAAGCAGGGGAGGGACTGCAGATGGAGAGGGCTGGTCCATCTGCAATAATTCAAAGTATCTATTTTTTTTGTTTCAGAGACATCGGAGGCCTGCCACTTAAAATGTTCTCTCATCAGAGAAATGGTGCTCCCAAAGGAGAATTCTTCAACTGGAGATTCAGGACTAACAGAGTCTTCCTCCTCAGGGGGTAATGAAATCCTTCGGGGATTTTATCAGGGAGCAATAGGTAAGTGATTCATCACAGGAAAAGTTTTTCTTCTGAATCCTCCAAGGCCTGCACAGGTGTAGGGGCTGGTAGAGGTACCCGAGACTGGAGGGCCTGGAAGGCCCTGAAAAGATTTTGGGAAAACACTTCCCATCCAGGAGCTGGTTCAACTTTATTATGTTCCCTATTTTCTAATTTCCGTTTCCTCCTTAGGAGAGTAGAAGGATGTATTGACTTAGAGGCCGGCTCCTGGGAGGATGGAAAGGCTAGAGTAGGCCCTTCCAATGCTCCAAGCCATGGTTCTCACTCGCCATCAACCTCGATGGACATACTCTACATTTCCGCTGAACCAGCTTCCACCACTGTTCCCGGTTCTAGCTGTGAAACAGGTGTCCGATGAGACTCTGGGCTGACATCCACCTTGAGAGTCTCACCAGACTCCTGAGGTGCAGCATAAGCATCAGCCTAACTTTCTTGGCCTTCTTCCTAGGTGGCTCGTTGGGAGGTACCTACTTCACCCTGCATGCCGAACACTAGATGCCAGATCCTCTGGTTTTCTAAATAAAGCTTTAAGGCAGCCAGACAGCTGCGAAGCATTTAGGTACAAAAGACTTGCAAATATCGCAAGATGTATGGTTGTGGTCTTCACCTAAACAGTATAAGCACTTATCATGCGTGTCCTTATGTGGAATTTGTCTTCCACAAGCACACTGCCCGTTCCTAGCTGACATGCACATTTGAAAAGCAATAAGAAGGTAACAAAAAACCCAAAGGGTACTTATTTGTATCAGACGGCTGAAACAAATGAACAAACTGATTCCAAGAGCTGGCGATCGGAGGTCCATAGATCACTGCCGCAGAAAATTTCTGAAGGGGTATGTGCAGATGTCACTTTTATAGCTGATGTTGGTTTATGGCCCTGATAAGCAACGTAGCACATAACCCTGGTCCTAAGACTTTGGCACACTGGCCAGATGTCTGGTGCTGCAGGCAGCAACATTCCCACAGTTATGATTACTGCAACATGAGAATAGGAGGACATCTTTTTAGTACATGAGCTTGAGACAAATTACTACAAGACATGCCCAATATTTCTTGACAAAGATTTAACATTTTTAGTAGTAAAACATAATATAATATATACTAAACCAGTTTAATGAGATAGTAACAGTTAGATGATTAATAATGCAGGTAAATACTCATATTTCAGGTTTCCCACTGGCAACAGAGTTAGGGTAGAAGAGAGAATGGATTAAAGGCTAAGGATGGTAAGGAAGTTGTCATTTAAGGTTAATGTTTATGTAGTAGTTACAGAGGATGGAGTGCATGGAGAATGTAGGGAGGGAGGAATTAAAAGTGAGGAATTCAGAGAGTGAATTTAGTACAGTGGTACAGACTAGATCTAGACAGAAATATAGAGAGGACTAGAGTTAGGTGGGAGTATAATTGGTAGAGATAGGTGTCTTTCAACTTGGGGGGGGGGGGTTACAGGAACAGAGCCAAGAGTCTGGTAAGTATTTTTTGAGTAGTTTTTTTGAATTGTGTGAGTTTAGGAGTGGCTATATTTGGGGGAATAATGTCCCAGGATTTGGCTACTTGGGATGAGTATAGGCAATTGCTAGCAGAATTTGTGGATTTGGTGACGTGTAGTAGAAGCTTGCTTGTTGAGCATAGGTTACGCTTATTAGAGTATGGCTGCAAGATGTTTAGGAAAACTGGTGTTTTCTCTGGCTGATTAACTTATGGGCCATGGTTAACTGGTTAAAGACTAAGAGTTGTGGTAGTTCTAGCCAGGATAGTTTAAGGTGCGACAGTGGTGGGACCTATGTGCTGTGTTTGTTGCAAACTTCCCTATTTTATTCTTGCATGTCTCCAAGTTATTTAGGTTAGATTTTTTGAGATTGATGAGTATGGGGGAGGTGTGTAGGAGTGTAGATAAGAGAGGTTCTGGCTATGCAACCCTAGTGAGTTCTGCGAGGAATCTTTTGTTTTTGTATAGAGTACCCATTTATTTGTGTACTTTTGTAATAATTTGTGATATGTGGAGGTTAATGGATAATTTATCATCGGTTATGACTCCCTAGTAATTTTGTTTGTGGTTTGGGAATAATTTTAGTACTGCTGCTAGTGGTGATGTAGAATGTTTGTGAGGGGTGTGAG
Source organism: Protopterus annectens (assembly GCF_019279795.1). Classification (NCBI taxonomy): domain Eukaryota; kingdom Metazoa; phylum Chordata; order Ceratodontiformes; family Protopteridae; genus Protopterus; species Protopterus annectens. The sequence goes on along the minus strand of NC_056733.1, from coordinate 1,473,997,829 downwards.
GGGTTGGTGGGATAAAAGATCATCAGTTTGGTTTTATTGGGGTTTAGTATAAGTTGTGAGTTGGATAGGCATGATTCTTTTTGGGTGAAAGACTTTTGGGGTTTTTTCTTGGAGCTGAAGCATCGTGGGTGCAGCGGATATAGAGTCATTAGTGTACTGAATTGTGGAAGCTAAGGGTACATCGGAATTGAGATCATTAGTAAATATAATAAACAGAAGAAGACCAAGGATGGAACCCTGGGGGACTCCTAGTGTAACAGAGTAAGAGGGCTAGATCTTGGAGACATTTTACTGCTTGTTTAGGTAACTCTGAAACCATTTGAGGGCAGAGGAACTGAGATTAAAGTTGGAGAGAGTGGTTATCAGTTTGGGGTGGGTGACAGTGTCAAAAGGCCTTGTACATGTCTACAAAGGTAGATAGGCAAGGAGATAAATAAAGGGACTATCTGTGGAACAAAAGTGAGCCACACTAAGAAGTGTGGATTTTACCTGGGAGAACCTGGATGTCTGCCTACAGAGTAATCCTGACCGGGAGAAGAAGCTACTTGTCAGGACTAATGTGCTGTGGACATAACTCCAGAATAGAGAGATTCAAATGTTTTTATAACTAATAAAACTGAAGCAGTAGGTTCATTTTGTTTTTATTGAATATTTATTGTGTATAGCAGTGTAGTGTCTGTAATATGGCCAGGAAACAACAAAAACACACACAGTTTTGGTGACAGACTATTTTTGTTACATCATAAAATTTGTTTTTAATACATTTTTCAAGAATTTTAGATATGGTCGATAGTAGAACTGAGTCACAAATTTGCAACATTGTGATCTTGTCATTCTTTATGTACAGGGATGCAAGTTTGTTTCTGTATTGTTGGCACTTGTTCATTTATAGAGCTATTTGCAAGTATTCCTATTTCGTATGTTATAGTGTCAACCACTATTTGCGAGATGGTATATAGACAGGACTAATTAAAGTTGTTAGGTTTAGTTTGTTCATCAGTTTTCTGGTTAGGTCTGCACAGACAAAGTCTGATCACTTTACCCCCCCATTTTAATTCAGCATTGATTATAGCAGGTTGTACATTTTCTGGATTTAATAATATGTACTCATTTTGCAGGCAATGGTATAGTCAAGCTTGAATAAAATATGTCCTGATGTTGCAGGCGAGGCTATAGTTAGACTTCAGTTATTAGTGCTCCAAAATTAGGGGTTTTGCTGGCAGAATACTGGAACCAATGAAAGTGTTTTTTCTTCCTTCTCCTTGTATTATATTTGTTACCTTCTTTCTAGGTTTGAAAAGTAGTTTCATATGCTGATGCATTACTTTATTTATGTATTATTGTTTACAAGTTTCAAGGCGTTAGTGAGGCTTTAGTACTGTAGTGCTTTTACACAGTGGTGCTATTGAGTTCAAGATGCCAAGGATAGTTTGGTTGAAGTTATTTTACTCCTCAGATAATGAAGGTGTTTTAGTGTGTTCCAGACGCATGCTTAGAGTAATGAGCAATGTACCTTTGAAGCATTTTGTTGATCTAGCTCAGATAAATGGTGCCGTCTTCTGTGTTCTACTTTGTTTCCAAATTATGTACATTGGGAGATGACTGCTAATTGAGCCTGCAAATGTCCCTATGAAATAAATGTGTTTGGTGACTGTATTTAATATCCAGACTAGAAAGCTATTCCTCTTAATAACTTTACAGATCTAATGTGGTTCTGATACTAGTGTCGTGCCAAAGAGGTTTATGGATGGTAAGAATGTGTCTGGTGGCTGCTGACAGATAACATTGGTACAATGAATGTTAACGTCTTAAATATTACTATAAGAGAGATATCACAGGACTAGAAACTGGAGAGAATGGCTCTGCTCCACATAATCAGATTAAAAGCAGGTCTAACTAATGACAGACCTGTTCATTTCTGTTTTGCAGGTAAGGTAAAGGAGAAAATAAAACATAGCAGCCTCCAGGACAAATTCTAACTCAGGTTTACAGCCAAAAGATACTGTCAAATCGAATCTTATCTCGACCTACAACTCAATAGTGATGAGAAGAGGCATGCAAAACTTAGTAGCTGTATTAACTCCGCAAGAAAAAAGGCACGATACAGACAAACCAGATAAACAAGAAACCAGGACTAGCTACCCCCGGCACCACGAAAACAAACTTTATTAAATTAGCGCTTTCGGAAAGTTCAATGACTTTCCTTCCTCAGACAAGTTGTCTGAGGAAGGAAAGTCATTGAACTTTCCGAAAGCGCTAATTTAATAAAGTTTGTTTTCGTGGTGCCGGGGGTAGCTAGTCCTGGTTTCTTGTTTATCTGGTTTTTAGTAGCTGTATTCCATCTAGAGATGAAGCTTTGACTGTGCTTCCAGCCAGAGCAGGATTGATTAATTTCCAAAGCTGTACAGGAATTCTCTAGAAGGAATGGTGAAAAGTGGCTACAGTAGACTTCTGCTTTGAGGAAGGTGGTTGCTACATGACTACCATAACTAGTCACAACCTATGAAAGGAAAGCTCCACACTAAGTGGGGATGTGGTGTACGTGCAGTGGAAGCACACATACACATTGGTCCAGCAGTGTAGTGACTAGCATCCACAGCTGCTTTGAATGGCATGAGGGATTCTGAAGAAAACATCCTTGCTGCTTGGATAATGGCGCAATACTGGACAACTTCTGTCCGCAGGTAGTCTGTGGGAATGTAAGGCCTAATGGAGGGGGGGCTTGACTAATAATCAGCTACAGCCAGAAATATTTGCAGAAAAAGAAACCCAGTGGCTGTGCTGTACCTTAACCTTGTCCCATGTGTTAAACATCAAACCAGTAACGCAAAGATGAAAGAATGACGCTCAAAATAATAGCAAAATAGAAATAACGAAGGACTCAAAAGATCATGATAACAGAGGCACTATAAGAAATAGAATTTGTAGTGGAATCCCGAAGGGTTTAGTCCCACAATACAAGCCTAACTGTTGTCAAGACTGTAGTGTGGAAAACATTGCTGTACAGTCGGTCAGTTTTGTACGCTTGCACTGTACACCACAGCATGCAGTGTCTCCAATGTCATGCTGCACTTCCTTATTATGTGTGGCTGTTGTAAGGCATGAGCATTAAATTACAAACCCTTGTAATCGTTTACATTTCCCTGGATGATGTGACTGAAAAAAGTTCATGGAACTTTGCATTCAGTGATTTCAGCAAAGAAAGTACATGCAGCTGTGTCCGCACACTTTAACATGTGCACCGCATAACATGAGGGCTTGCACTGGAGCTAGTCCATTAAAGACTATGGACACACTCCTCACACAAGGCCTCAAGTGATATCATTGAAGGAATCAGCAGAGCTATGTGGGCAGGCACTTAATCAAATGTGTATGAAACTGCACACCTAATTCTAGTCAGATAAGAAAGTGACCAATGTATTTTTCACCCTAACTTACAAAGTGCCATGCTATATGTATATATATATATATATATATATATATATATATATATATATATATATATATATATTTATATATATACCAAAAGTGTGAAAGTATACTTTAAGCATCTAAATTAAAAGTAAAGTGACTTTGTAATGTTCACTAAACAACTAAAAATCTCAGGCAATCACATCATGCAAATAAATGTCTTGCATGGGACAACATTAGCAAGCTGTAAGTAGACTGTGATCCTGAAAAGACATGCATGTTGCTGTGCTGTTTGTGTGTGTGTGTGTGTGTGTGTGTGTGTGTGTGTGTGTGTGTGTGTGTGTGTGTGTGTGTGTGTGTGTGTGTGTGTGTGTGTGTGTGTGTGTGTGTTTGAGTGGTATGGAAAAAATGTAGCAAATAAATACATACTATTTCTGACTTTCACAGTGCCTGATGTTTTAAAAATAGCACAGAGCATGACATGGTAAGAGAAGTGGGATGCTTTTAACTACAAGTTGAAAATAAGCTCCACTGCTGCCTACACGAAAAGGGATAAATGTTCAGACTGAAAAAAGAACAAATATTTGCAGTAGTGCCACAAAAAGCCACACCAATGATTTCCTACCATTTTGGCATGGTACTGATTCAGGAAACTTGAAATCTCAATTAAAAAACATTAAATATGACAAACTTCAGTCCACAAGAGCCATTTGACTTCACACAATGACAATATCATTATCATGGCCAATAAAGAACCAAAGGCCTACCACGTTGCAAACAGCAACAAAATTGAGCAAGGAAGACCACAACATTCAGGTAAACATTGTACTTGATGCTATAGGCAGATATGTTAAACCGTTTTTTGCTGCTTTCATGTTTGCTGACAGTGAAGCCTTAACAAATGTGGCAGTGACAGCAAAGCCAGATAACCACAGTGCCCAACAGAAAAATAATAAAAGAAAGAGCAAGTTTCCATAAATGTGTCCAGAAACTGAATATGCAGTAGCATCTGTGAGACATTTGTATAAGCGGGCAAAGCACAGAGTTTAGTGGCACTAAAAATGAGGAACTAAGGCTTTAACCATTTAAAATATCAAGACCCAATTCGGTGAGTCCCAGAATATAAAGACTGAATGAATGAATAAAAAAAAAAAATGGACTTCCGGATATCAAGTCCGAGAAGGCCAATTCTTTGAATATTCCTGTTTCTCTGAGGTATAGTGGTCTCAGAGTTGGTGTGTGTGTGTGTGATGTGTTAAATGCTTTATACAGACATGCTTGGGGAGGGACATAAAAGTTTTAGGGGTGTGGGGAGCTTGCCCTACTGCAAAAAGAGAAGAACAATGTTTGATATTCACTCTTTTGCATTTTTAATAGTTTGCTTTTTCAGTGTGTCAGCATCTGGTGTTAAGAGTGTTGACATTAAAATATGTTGCCAATAAGAGACAAGATTCATTACAGATCACAAATTTTCATAAAAACTGGTGTTAAAGAAGTCGATACAAATTATTCATCAGTCTGAACAAATTAAAAAGCTAAGTGCTGAGCCACCTGCAATGATTCCTGAAACAGTTAAGTGACAAATTAACTGCTAAGACTTTAAATGCTTAAATATTTTCTGTATTAGCGAAAAATGTAAATTAAGTAATGTCACGTGCCTCTGATGCTGCATGTTCTTAATTAAAAAAATACATGTGCATGCAAATATTATGTTGTCGTTTGTCTTTTCAGCTTTTCCCGGTTAGGGGTTGCCACAGCGGAACTCTGGTCTAATGATTGGCAGTAGATTTTTTTTTTATGGTGCCGTGTTCCCAGCCCGATGCCCAACCTTCAGCGAAGGCACACCCATTCACGCATGTCTTTCGGAGGCCACCCGACTGTGGGGAGGACATGCAGACTCCACACAGAAGGCACTCCAGCCGAGAATCGAACAGGAGAACCTCTTGCTGTGAGGCAACAATGCTACCACTGTACCACCCCGGCTTTGCATGCAAATATTATATATGTGTAAATGTACTTAATGTACTGTAAAGGGTAAGTTCATTATATTCCCAAAGGACTTGTGATGTGGTGATACCACATCACTGTGATGAGATGTATTTTATGTAGTTAAGGTGACAGACAGAAACCCACACTTTCTATGATATCCAAATTTGAAGAGATGGCTAAATGAAGCCTGAAGAAAGGAGATCCTCATTTGGGATCACTGCCAAAATTGCTAAATCGAACTTGGGGGTCTCTACCCGCAGTTTATACTCTATGTGCTCTGAAAGATGTAATCTCCTTTCCTAGGTATTGGAGACACTATATCAAGATGTTCCCATGCAAAGGCAGCGTCATCCTTCAGTATGTGCACTAAAGTGGAGACTATTCGTAAAGACAGCTAAATCACATTGTAAGCCTTCTAAAGTCTTATCTGAGGTAACAAGATAGTCTGTAAAGGTCATCCCTCTCTCCTGCATTAGATATAAATCTGTCCAACACTGGGGTCCTAAGCAGAAGATTAAGCTCTTCCACATCCATATTGTCACACACTGGATCTATTTAGGAGTGGCATCAATATGCCTTGTCTTAGCTGTAGTCTCTCTCTCTCTTTGGACCTGGAACAATAAACCATTTATTCTGTTGCTCTTTTGTACCCTGTCATCTGAATGCAAAATGGAGACTACACAGGATGAACTTTAGGAGACAGATGTGGTAGCAGCAGACAGGGAAATGGGACTTGGTATAAGTTGCTGAGAGGGGGGTAATGCAGACAGCACCATGATCTGTGCTACTGGCCCTGTCAAGAAATGACAAACATCTGCAAGGGTAGTTGAACAGCTGGAACTGAAGATGTTGAGAGGCAGGCATCTGATAAATCAGTGCCTGTGAGACAAACAGAACCTGACGCTGGGGAAGGACAATATTGACTGGCCTAGCACAGGGTAAGACTGTGTTTGTGGAACACATGTCTAAGACGGTATTAGATAAAAATTTCAGGCAGACTACCACTGGGGAGTGACAAAAACTGCACATATAGTTTGTTGACTCGCACTGGATGGGTCAGTACTGATGCAGCTGGAGCCAAGAAAGCAGTTGTTGAGCAGATATTGCAGGACCTGCTGATGTGTACCCAGTATCAGTGGAAGAAGTTTTAACTCTGTTCTTTTAATTATGCAGCCAATGACATCACAGTGTACGAATGGAGGTGCCAGTGTCTTCCTCAGAGCTGAAGGAGGGCACAAAACCTAAAATGGAGTAGCAATCTGTGAAGGAGAGAGTGGCTGCATAGACGCAGATACATCACTAGCTGTGGTGGTGGGCTTCATATTGCTGAGACAGGGTGATTTAGTTTTACATTGGTTATCACTGCCCTAAGCCTGTCTAGAGCTGAGGAGGGGTGAGCACAGCCTACATGACATGCAGTGCAAAGCACACTAAATAATTAGCATGGTACACAGAGCATAGCATGGGCCACATCTTTTGCAGTACAGTGCAGTGCATGGTCCATACAATATACAGAGCATAATACACGTCATGCCATGACATGACTTGACACAGGACAGAAAGATATGGCTAGCAAATTATGCAAGGCTTTGCACACATCAGGACATGAACCACAGTATATTACGGCTCACCTGGCATACAGACTATGGCATATCTGGCAGGTTTTTCAGATGACATGGAGAGTAAAATGCTACTGAAAAGCAGGGATGGGAGAATGATTAGGGAGGGACTGTGAGTATTATATAAATTATATTTAGCTTATGGGCATAAATGGAACTAGCTACCCAGCAAAGGTGACAGGAATTTAAGGAAAATGTATACTTTTATATTAAATATAAGATGCAGTAGGAACACTGCGGTAACAGCAAACGCCAACCAGTATATCCAAAAGATAAGCACAGTAAAAGAAGCAGGGTAGATGAAGCTCTCGGTTGTAGATTAAGTCTTTTAATATGCACTCACAGGGACATACAAAAACAAAAACTAAAAGCTTTAACTTGGTCACCATGTTTTTTTGTCCCTAAATAAATAGGACTTCATCAGATCACATTTTTAATGCCAGTACAGCGGTGTTTAAATGCTCAACTCACTTACCAATCAATTAATTAATTAATCTGTATTTAAAGCCATAAAACTGCTACTGTCAGTATAACTTGTTCATATTATTATTAATCCGTTAGTAATATTTAGGTTGACAGACAAAATCAGACAGAAGTCCCAGTGGACTATGATGTTTGCAGATGACATCGTGATCTGTAGTGAGTAGGGAACAGGTGGAGGAGACCCTGGAGAGATAGAGATATGCTCTAGAGAGAAGAAGAATGAAGGTCAGCATGACTAAGACAGAATATGTGTGTGTGAATGAGCGGGAGGACAGAGGATTGGTGAGGATGCAAGGAGTAGAGGTGGCTAAGGTGGATAAGTTTAAATATTTGGGATCAATAGTTCAAAGTAATGGTGAGTGTGGAAGAGAGGTGAAGAAGAGAGTACAGGCAGGATGGAGTGGATGGAGAAGAGTGTCAGGAGTGATTTGTGACAGAGGAGTACCAGTAAGAATGAAAGGGAAGGTCTACAAGAGGGTAATGAGACCAGCTATGTTATATGGGTTGGAGATAGTGGCATTGACAAAAAGACAAAAAGGCAGGAGTTAGAGTTGGATGTGGCAGAGTTAAAGATGTTAAGATTTGCACTGGATGTGATGAGGGTGGACATGATTAAGAATAAGTATATTAGAGGGTCAGCCCAGGTTGGAAGGTTTGGAGACAAAGCCAGAGAGGCAAGATTACGTTGGTTTGGACATGTGCTGAGGAGGGATGCTGAGTATATTGGGAAAAGGATGGTAAGGATGAAGCTACCAGATAACCGGAAAAGAGGAAGGCCTAAGATAAGGTTTATGGATGTGATGAGAGAGGACATGCAGGTGGTTGGTGTGACACAGCAAGATGCAGAGGACAGGAAGAAATGGAAACAGATGATCCGCTGTGGCGACCCCTAATGGAGATAGCCGGAAGATGATGATGAGTAATATTTATCTGTTTCTTTGAGTTCAGCACTTGTTCAGAACTCATTTTAAGCACTAAACAAGCTACAAGTTACTACAGCACTCAACTTTCCTCACTTGTCTAGAGGAAAACAGTTTTTAGCTCTTAATAAATAAGCACCTATCCAGGCATGTCTAAGGGTCAGCTCCCGGTGATTTCTCCCACCTGATGAGTCTGGGCACCCAACACTACAACCAGTGAGAGATGCACTTATATAAGCAAACTGGAAGCAAAGCTCTCTTCACCCAAGACTGGACTACACAGTCAAGAGGAGAAGGCAAACACTTCACTTGCACCGCACCACACCACACTCATCACATAGTCCCTCAAAACCTACACCACCAAAACACACACCTACATTCGCGGAGGCTATCAAAAAAAATATACCCAAGCAACAGGGACCTCCAAAGGAGAAACCCAAACAACCTGCACCTCCCAACACAACCCAAATGACACACAGCCCACAAACTCAGTGTGCCACTCAACCACAGCCCATAAGGCATAACAACGTACTCAACACTCTAGACATAGGTGACTCTATAGCTAGGCACATTGATGTTCCACTCAGCAGGCTAAATAAGGAGAAAATTACTGTCAGCTGCCTGTCAGGTGCCAGGATCCACCACATAACGCATGCACTCAGGTCACTCCACAACAAGTACAAATATGACTCTGTCATTGTCCATGTTGGTGTGAATGTCCTGAGAAGTACCTCCTTGGACGACATGAAAAGAGACATGGAGGGGCTGTCCAATCTTGTAGCCCAGGCAGGTATGACCCTAGCCCTGAGTAGCATCCTGCCATCATCCAGAATGATACCACAGTACAAGGACAAAATGACTGACTTCAACAATTGGCTAATCTTCTGGTGTCATTCTAAGGTATCTGTCTGCCTGGGATGACATGATCGACAAACCACGATGCTTTGCCAGAGATGACCTGCACCTGTCGCCTTGGGATTCCAGATACTGGCTAAGGCTCTTGCCACCCCTATAGTGCCTTTTTTAGGCAAGATTCAAATGACAAATTCACCACCGTAACCAGTACAAGCAAGCAAAATCTGAGGGTAATGCTACTTAATGCTAGAAGTCGAAACCTCAAAATGCACTCACTCGAGGCACTCCTTAAAATGGAGAACATAGACATCTGTGCAGTGACAGAGACCTGGTTCAAGGCTCCAGAGAGCACCCCTGCATTACCAAGTTATAATTCATACCACAATTTTCTGCCATCTAACCTGGACCGAGGCACTAAAGGCGGAGGCGTGTCCCTATTCATTAAGGATATCCACACCACCAGGCTAGTTGCTCAGCATAATGCATCCTAGATTATCCAAGTGCAACTAACTATGGGCAAGACCACAATTCAAATTGTAGCTTGCTACAGATCCCCCACCATGCCCCAGGATTCCTACTCCTCATTTCTTGATACACTGGAAAATATTAGGGTACAACCTAACACCCTAATAATGGTCGATTTCAACTACCCCACCATTAACTGGGAAAACTACTCATGTACAAACTCTTGTGCTCAACGTTTTCTGGAATTCATAAATTCCAGCGCCTTGGATCAACTTATCCACACCCCCACCAGGGGCAGCAATATCCTAGACCTTTTCATTCCCAACATGGGAAACCAGTGTTCCACACCAGAGGTCAATTCCTTGTTGGTCAGATCCGACCACAAGCAAATCACCCTAGACATCCACATCCCACCCCCACCCCCCCATTAGGGAAACCACCGTAAAAAATTTCTCCAAAGTCAACTTCACACTTCTTAAGACAGAAGTGGCAAACTTCACAACACCCATGCTGACAGACAATAGAGGTACGACTACTGAATCCTACACAATTGCACTTTAATCCCTAACAGAACCAAGATGCTATCCTCCAAAAAAAGGAGGCCAATCTGGTGGTCCCCTGCCATAAACAAACTCTACAACAGAAGAAAGAAACTGTTGCAAAAAAAGAGTAAAATCCCATGATTGGAGGAACTCCCTGGTCAGCCTCAGTAAGAAGCTGAGATCCCTCATAAAATCCTCCAAAGCTAGTTACGAAAACAAAATTGCCACTGATTCTAAAGATAACCACAAAGCATTCTATAGTTATGTCAAGAATCTCAATTGCAACACTCAGATCTGCTCTGAGTTACAGCACAATGGCACTAAATATACAGAACCAACTGATATTGCCAACATCCTGGGAGATAGGTTCAGTACTAACTTTACCCCTCTCTCATCCCCTAAAGGGCCCATCTCTATACCGGAAGAATGCAAAGCTCCTGTAATCACGGCTGCACAGGTAAAAAACGCACTCTCCAAAGCCAAGAACACAGCATCCATAGGACCTGACAACATCCCAGGTTGCATTCTACATGAACTACAGAACGAACTGGCACCCCACCCAAGTACCATGTTCAATCATAGCCTCACCTCAGGCTTTGTGCCCACTGAATGGCACACAGCAATGGTTATCCCACTCCACAAAGGGGGAGCCACCATGGACCTAGGGAACTACCACCCCATTAGCCTGACGAGCCTGGTTTGCAAGGCTATGGAAAGTATCATCATGGAACTTATAAACAATGACACTGGTAATCTCCAAACTCTGGACTCTACCCAGTTTAGGTTTGTAAAAGGCAGATCGTGTCTCCAAAACCTGATAGACTTCTTTAAAGTGGTCACCAAAGCTGTAGATAAGGGTAAGGTGGTTCACACAGCCTATCTAGATCCCGCCAAGGCTTTCGACACCATCCCCCACTCTGGAATTATAGATAAACTCATTAAACTAGGTATAAATCCCTATGTCACAAGATGGGATGCCAACTGGCTCACTAACAGAACCCACACTGTGAAAGTAGCAGACTCGAAATCCAACTTCAGACCAGTGACGAAGTGGAGTACCACAGGGTTCAGTCCTAGATCCTCTCCTGTTTGGTATCTACTTCTCTACATCATTATATCTGCACACATCACATACCCATACATATTATTAAGAAGTTACACAATGTATTAGTATATATATTAATTATTGTATGTGTTCTAAGCATTACGAAAAGGATGTTTCATTGTATTTGTATGCACACTATCTAGTGTCTTGGAACAGTTAATGTCTTTGATTTTGTTTTTGTTTTTGATTTCATATACCGCAAGTTTGGAGGAATTCATTATTGACATGTTTTTTGTTATGGTTTGTGAGCTGCTTTTTTTAGATATGGCAGATTGAGCCAGACAGCTGGTACTAATACTTTAGCAGGTATCGCTTTAAAAGTTTAAAAGCCTAAAAGCTTAACATCAGCTGTAATTTGGTGCCAATTCTCTAATATAAGGTGTATTCAAAGTAATTATTATGTTCTGATGAAGCCCACTGTGCTGTGGGTGAAAGCACTTAACTTTTTTACAGTTGTGGAATAAACATATATTTTTTTTACGAACTCAGAGGTGGTCGTACACTTATTGGTGATTCCGTGGCAATTGCACTTTAGTTGGTTGCTTTTGATTATTCATTAAACAGAACATGCTGGAGGGATAGATTCCTGTCCCAGAGACTTCCCATGCTCTGGAACAAACTACCTATCTATATCAAACAAAGCTCCTCATTAGCACTCTTCAAGAAAAATCTTGATAACTGGATGGGAGATAGGAAATTCACCCCTGGGATCACTTCTGTGGCTCTGCTTGACAGGGGCACAGGAAAATAATTTTCTTGGGTGGCAAAAGCCAGGGTACCGTTTGGCTAGGCTTATATAGGCCCTAGGGCCAATAGCCTAGTACCTACCTATGAACCTAAAATACCCATAAAAGTATACATAAAATAAATGCACATTAAAAATAAAGTAAATTATTAAACATATATAAAAATATATTAAAACAATGTATAAAACGTAGAAATTATACATATTTTAACATTCATCTAAGAAGGCTCTGCATCAATCCCTTTCTAAATAAGCATTACTTTACTAAAAAACACACATTTTCCCCTTGTTTTCTATTCTACATCTTTCACAACTCTTACTAATATTAACAAATACTTAAAAGTGTGTAAGGCATTCTATATCATTGAGTTCAAGTAGGATATACTTATTTATTTTCTTGCCATATTAAAGTCTTTCTGATCTTAGCTTTAATATAGGTAACAATGATATATTTTCATTCATTCCAGGGCATTCACTGGCTTGTAATGCTATCTGCCAATATATTTCTCTATATTCTATGGGTTCCTCCCAGGGGCCACCCCTTTCATTCTTAGTAACAGCTTCAAGAACAAAGAATGTGCATCTAGCCGGGTCTATATTATATTTTCAAAAGTTTCAAACATCAAACACCATATGGTCGAAACCATATGAGCGATGTTTGAAATTTCGAAAATATAATAAAAAAATAAAAAACTATACTTACCTAAACGTTGTAGGCAGGGGGGCAAGCCCCCTGTACCCCCACACCCCTGCTACTCAAATATTCCTACTTGAAGTAAAGGGAAAATATTCCCTACTGTGATTTCCGTGTTACATGTGCGACGTTTCGACCAATTGGGTTCGCTCAATACGCGTTCGCCATTTTCAATTTTCGATCACGCAATAGTACCCCATCTGGCCTGTTTACAACTGAGGGTATGCTTAAACAATGCATTATTTTTGTATATTTCTAATTACATATTTAATTAATTGGTAAGTAATTGAGATGAGTATTTAAACATCGCTGTACTGGCATTAAAAATCTGATCTGATGAAGTCCTACTTATTTAGGAAAGAAAAACGTGGTGACCAAGTTAAAGCATTTAGTCTTTCTTTTTCTATTGTTTATGTCCCTGTGATTGCATATTAAAGAAGTTAATCTACATCCGAGAGCTTCATCTACACTGCTTGTTTTACTGTGCTTATCTTTTGGATATACTTTTATATTAAGCTGTAGACAGCACAGTGGTGCAACGGTAGTGTTGTTGCCTCACAGCAAGAGGTTCTCTAGTTTGAGTCTCAGCTGGAGTGCCTTGTGTGTGGAGTCTGCATGCCTCCCTGCGTTCATGTGGGTTTCCTCCCACGTTACAAAGACATGCATTTGAAGGGTTTCTCCCCAGGCCTCCACTGAAAATTGGCTTTGTTCCAAGTCAGACTTTCCCAGTAAACAAATGTTAAACAAATAAAAAAATAAATTATGGTATGATGCTACAAGAATTTGAAAGAAACAAAGAAACGTTTACTTTTAACTGATTCATCAGTGAAAGGGGAACTGGTCAGCAGATAGCAATGCAAATCTTTTTCTAAGTGCATTTTGCGTGTGTGTGTGTGTGTATATATATATATATATATATATATATATATATATATGTATATATATATATATGTATATATATATATATATATATATGTGTGTGTGTGTGTGTGTGTATCTACATCTCTCTGTCTATATAGATATATATATATATATATATATATATATATATATATATATGTGTGCCACTCTTAGTGTTTAATAAATACTAAAAGGACCGCAACTAAAATACTTTGTTTTTCCATTTTACTGCTTATTTTCTCTAACCACACTATTCCGTGTATTTTTTATTAACTTTGCTATTTATTTTGAACTTTTAATTCTGCTGCAGTTTGCACTTGAATTGATCGTTTCCAAGTGTTTTTCAACTGTTTAATTGCTGAGGGCTAGACACTCAAGTGTGCTAGCTATTTTACTGCCTCAAAAGTGTTTGTATTACTTTATCTGTTCTAACTTTTGAAAAAAAAAAATCCTCTTTCTCTTCTCGTTTCCTGCCTTTCTATAACCAGTAGAGTCCGGCTTTCAGATTTTGCTGAATTCTGGGCTATTTTGTAGTTTCTGTGTTGCCCAGACCTTACTAAGAGAGAGGGAAGCTTCTCAGCCTATCTGTCACTGGAGGAGTGGTTTCAGCTCAGAATCTGTAGTTTCATTGGCCATTTTGGGCTATTTCTATCCCCTTCACCTTTCTGTTTAAAAACCAGTGTTTTTTGCACGTGCAATACCTCAGCAAGAGCCTGCCTGGGAGTCCTGCAGAGTTCTACAGCAGCAGCAGGAGAAAAAAAGAGATTTTGAGTGGATTAAGTACCTTGTTTGTCCTTTTTACTGCTTATTTTTGCTAACTGCACTATTACGAGCGTTTTTTTATTAACTTTGCTACTTATTTTGAACTGTTTTTTAATTCTGATATTGTGTGCATTTTAATTATTTTTAAGTATTTTTCAACTGTTTAATTGCTGAAGGCTACACACTCAAGTGCGCTAGCCATTTTACTGCCTCAAAAGTGTTTGTATTACTGTATCTGTTCTTATTTTCAAAACAAAAACGCCCCAAAAAAAACAATCTCGCTTTGAGCAGCCTATCTGTTGCTGCAGGAGTGGTTTCAGCACAGAATCTGTAGTTTTATTGGCCATTTTGGGCTATTTCTATCCCTTTCATCTTTCTGTTTAAAAACCCGTGTTTGTGCAGTTATGCGCTCCACGCAGCACTGCTTAACTACGTTTAAACCATTCCCGGTGCCAGAAAGTCTGCTCTTCAGATTTTCCCTTAGAACTAGCCAGTTTTCTAGTTTTAGCACTCAAAACTGTTTCTTTGTGCTCAGCACTTGTCCAAAACACGTTACAAGTACTAAATCTAAAATTACTGCAGCACTCAACTTTCCTCAGTTATCAAGAGGAAAACAGTTTTTAGTACTTAAATTAATAAGCACTAACCAGGCATGTGTAAGGGTCAGCTCCCAGTGTTTTTGCCTTGGTCATCCTGGGGTAATGTAGCAATTGCCTCGTGGTGGTGCTGCGGTAGCGTTGTCGCCTCACAGTAAGACGCTGTCCGGTTCGACTCTCAGTTAGAGCGTCTTCTGTGTGGAGACATGCATGAATGAGCGTACCTTCGTTGAATATTGTGCGTCAGGGCTGGCAACTCGGTACGTAAAAATCAACTGCCAATCATTAGCGGACCGGAGTTCCGCTGTGGCGACCCCTAATAGGGAAAAGCCGAAAGTCACAACAACAACAACATAAACCCAAAACTACAACCTGTGAGAGATGCATTTATATAGCCAAATTGGAAGTCAAGCTCTTTCCAGCCAAGACTGGACTAGACAGTCAAGAGGAGAAGGTAACCACCACACCGCACTCAACACAAAGTCCATCAAAATCTGCATCACCCAAACCAACACACAGTAACACAAAACAAACACCTACATTCCTGGAGGCTCTCAAAAATCTGCCCAAACAACAGAGACCTCCAAAGCTGAAATGCAAGCAACCACCCACCCAACACTACCCAAATGTCACATAGCCCACAAAATCAGTGTGCCACTCAACCTCAGCCCATAAGGCAAAACAACGTACCCAACACATTAGTCATAGGCGACTCTATAATTAGGCATACGGATGTCCCTCTCACTAGGCTAAACAAGGATAAAGTTACTGTCAGCTGCCTCTCGGGTGCCAGGATCCACCATACAATACATGCACTCAGGTTACTCCACAAGTACAAATATGACTCTGTAATTGTCCATGTTGGAGTGAATGACCTGAGACGTACCTCCCTGGACTACATGAAAAGAGACATGGAGGTGCTCTCTGACCATGTGGCCCAGGCAAGTATGACACTAGCCCTGAGTAGCATCCTGCCATCGCCCAAAATGATACCACAGTACAAGGACAAAATGACTGATTTTAACAATTGGCTACGCTTCTGGTGTCATTCTAAGGGGATCCAGTATCTGTCTGCCTGGGATGACATGATCAACAGGCCAAGATGCTTTGCTAGAGATGGCCTGCACCTATCACCTCTGGGATTCTGGACACTGGCTAAGGCTATTGCCACCCCTATAGTGCCTTTTCTAGGCAAGGCTCAAACGTCAAAAGCACCACCATAGTAGATACAAACAAGCAAAATCTAAGGGTAATGCTAGAAGTCTAAACCTCAAAATGCACTCACTCAAGGCACTCCTTAAGATGGAGAACATTGACATCTGTGCAGTGATAGCGACCTGGTTTAAGGCTCCAGAGAGCACCCCTGCATTACCAGACTACAATTCCTACCACACCTTTCGGCTACCTAATCTG
Organism: Protopterus annectens; assembly: GCF_019279795.1. Taxonomy (NCBI): domain Eukaryota; kingdom Metazoa; phylum Chordata; order Ceratodontiformes; family Protopteridae; genus Protopterus; species Protopterus annectens. The sequence goes on along the minus strand of NC_056733.1, from coordinate 1,473,981,330 downwards.
GATCGAAACACTAGAGGAGGAGGCGTGTCCATATTCATAAAGGATATCCACACCTCTGGATCAACATAATGCATTCGAAATTATCCAAGTACAATTAACACCGAGCATGACTGCAATTCAGGTTGTAGCTTGTTACAGATCCCCCGCAATGCCCCAGGACGCCCACTCCATGTTTCGCGATATACTGGATAATATTAAGGTACAGCTCAATACCCTAATATTGGGAGATTTCAACTACCCCACCATCAGCTGGGAAAACTACTCATGTACTAACTCATTTGCTCAATGTTTACTGAAATTCATTAATTCCAATACCCTGGATCAGCTTGTCCATACCCCCACCAGGGGCAGCAACATCCTGGACCTGGTCATTACCAATATGGGTAACAGATGCTCCATGCCAGAGGTCAACTCCTCGCTGGTCAGATGCGACCACAAGCTAATCACCCTAGACATCCATATCCCACCACTACCCCCCATTAAGGAAACCACCGTAAAAAACTTCTCCAGAACCAACTTCACACTTAAGACAGAAGTGGCTTACTTCACGACACCCATACAGACAGAAAATAGAGGCATGACTGCTGAATCATATACAAATGCACTGTATAAGCACATACAAGAATTCATGGACAGTCATCCCCAACAGAACCAAGACACTGCCCTCCAAAAAATGGAAGCCAATCTGGTGGTCCCCTGTCATAAGCAAACTCTACAACAGAAGGAAGAAACTGTTGCAAAAAAATAGCAAAATCCCATCATTGCAGGAACTCCCTGGTCAGCCTCAGTTTGTTTGTGTCTTTTGGCTTTTCCTGGTTAGGGGTCGCCACAGCGGAACTCCGGTCCGCTAATGATTGGCAGTTGATTTTTACATACCGGCTTGCCAGGCCTGACGCACAACCTTCAACTAAGGTACGCCCATTCACGCATGTCTCCACGCAGAAGACGATCTAGCTGAGAATCGAACCGGACAGCGTCTTACTGTGAGGTGACAATGCTACCGCAGCACCACCACTGCAGTTTCCTCATAAAATCCTCCAAAGCTAGTTACGAAAATAAAATCACCATGGATTCTAAAGGCAACCACAATGCATTTTACAGCTATGTCAAGAATCTCAATGGCAACACTCAGATCTGCTCTCAGCTACAGCACAATGGCACTAGATTTACTGAACCAACTGATATTGCTAACATCCTGGCAGACAGGTTCACTGCAAACTTTACCCCCCCAAAGGACCCATCTCCATACTGGAAGATTGCAAAGTCCCTGTAATCACGGATGCACAAGTAAAGACCTCATTCTCCAAAGCCAAGAACATAGCATCCATGGGGCCAGACAACATCCCAGGCTGTATTCTGCACAAACTACAGAACGAACTAGCACCCCACCTAAGTACCATGTTCAACCATAGCCTCACTTCAGGCTTTGTGCCTATGGAATGGCACACAGTGACGGTTATCCCACTCCATAAAGGGGGTGCGACCACTGACCCCAGGAACTACCACCCCATTAGCCTGACGAGCCTGGTCTGCAAGGCCATGGAATGCATCATCCTGGATCTCATAAACAAAGACATAGGTAACCTCCAAACTCTGGACCCACTCAGTTTGGGTTTGTAAAAGGTAGATCATACCTTCTAAGCCTGATTGACTTCTTTGAAGCAGTCACCAGAGCCGTAGACTAGGGTAAGGTGGTGCACACAGCCTATCTTGACCTCGCCAAGGCTTTTGACAACATCCCCCACTCTGGTATTATAGATAAACTAACTGGACTGGGCAAAAATCCCTATGTCACAAGATGGGAGGCCAACTGGTTCACTGACAGAACCCACACAGTGAAAGTAGCAGACTCCAAATCCGACTTCAGACCAGTGACAAGTGGAGTACCACAGGGTTCGGTCATGGGTCCTCTCCTGTTCAATATCTATTTCTCAGAAATCCAGGCTAATGCAGCTAATTTCTGGCTAACAAAGTTGGCAGATGACTGCAAACTAGGAGCAATAGATTCACCTAAGGATGTGCACAAAGAGGCCTCATTGAGACTGATGCTTGTTGTCAAAGTCATGGCCTAAAGCTCAATGCAAGAATCGCACTGTCATCCCCAACGCTATACCCATGAACTACCTCATAGGCGGTAGCCTACTAAACCCTGAAAGTGTGATGAGAGACCTTGGGATACAGGTGGACAGTAGTCTCTCCTTTGATAATCACATTGCCACAGTAGTCAGGAAATCCTTCTACATGGCACACCTCATCACAAAGGGTTCTCCTCCAGAAAAAGAGAGATCATCGTTCCTCTCTACTCATCCCTCATCAGACCCATTATAGAGTACAACTTCCCATTTGGCATGTACCTCGCAAGACATCTACAGCAACTAGAAAGGCCACAGAAATACTTCACTAAGAAGATTACTGGTCTCAAACAGATGCCATACACACACCGTCTCAAAAAACTCCAGCTCTACTCAGTCGCATATCGCCTACTCAGAGGTGACTTCTGCCTAACATACAAAGCCATGTTTAAACCAGATCTGATGGACATGCTACACTTAAGAAATCCCAATCTCTCTGGGCCACATGCTCCAGGGACCTAAACCTTGTCACCACAACAAACAGAACATGCAGGAGGGATAGATTCCTGTCCTAGAGACTTCCCATGCTCTGGAACAGACTACCCATTCATGTCAAGCAAAGCTCCTCATTGTCCCTCAAATCTTGACAACTGGATAGGAAACAGGAAATTCACCTCGGGGATCACATCTGTGGCTCTGCTCAACAGGGGCACAAGAAGATAATTTTCTTGGGAGGCAAAAGCCAGGGAACCTCTTTTGGCTAGGCTTATATAGGCCTGACGACCGATAGCTTAGTACTTACCTATTAACTCTACAATGAAAGAGACGATTCGCCTGGTTAGAAAACTGCAGGATGGAATAGACTGCAGCCCTCTTGATTCATCAGTTTCTGCAGAATGAGAAACAACAATCATCTCACTGGGAGACTAAAGGCCCTGCATCAAGAGAAAGATGAAACAGGGCAGTACTGTAAAAGGTACCACCACCATCTCTAAAGCAAACATATTCCTTTTAAAAAAACATCTGCAGAAGCAAACTATTCTGCCTGGTATGAAAGATGAAAGCTAGTATTAAATCAGGAGAGAAATGTTTACACAAAAGGATATTTTGTAATTTCTGACTTATCCTTCTTAAGACCAATCTGAAAGTGTTTCTCCTACAACCCTTACTGTGTTTTTGACTTTGCACACTCATGTGAAGGAGGGCTTTCACTCACTAACAACTCATCATCATGAAATGCGATGAACATCCAAGCATACAGCATGTTAACTACAAAAGAGCAGGTCAAATTTAACAAACCAAAATTAAAAGAAAAATACTTACAGCACTGAATTTATAGGAATTTACTGAAATGTAAGCTATCCTGCAATACTTTTCACTGTGCATTTTCCTTAACAGTAAACCACTTACCTGCACATTACAAATTATAGATGTTCTCGTCTTGCATTTGCCATGACAATCAGCTTACAATAAATATATCTTGAGTAACTGAAACAAGCAGCAGTTAATGCAATGCTACTTAAGGATTTAATCGAAGTTGTTGTTGTGACTTTCGGCTTTTCCCGGTTAGGGGTTGCCACAGCGGAACTCTGGTCCACTAATGATTGGCAGTTGATTTTTACGTACCGAGTTGCCAACCCTGACGCACAACCTTCAATGAAGGTACGCCCATTCACGCATGTCTCCACGCAGAAGACGCTCTGAGAGTCGAACCGGACAGCGTCTTACTGTGAGGTGACAATGCTACCACAGCACCACCACCGCCGATAAGGATTAAATCGAAAGTACTTAAGCAAAAAGTATGACTAGCCAAGGAAGCAGCAAACTAAACTACTTCACATTGGTATACTTTCCTGTGCTTCAGTACCGAGAAAAATCTTCTTGTTGACTGCCTAATATGTAGCACTCCCAGAGTGCATTACGATTACAATTCACTCATATAGCTGGCTCATTTTATAGCTTCCATGCCAACTCTGACATCACAAATACATAATAGCACTGTCCCGTCCAAAAATGTCTGTATAATGCATTAAACACATTACATCTACTAGCATCTTTTATTTAATATGTATTTGATCTTGGCTGTAATGTTATCATTCTGTATTAGACAGACCATAAATCCTGTGCTGCAGTTACAGCTCTTACCGACATATGCAATTCCCATTACAGAAGAACAGATTCTACATATTTACTATGTGTGGAACACCTGCAACCTCCATAATGGCACAAGACGTTTTGCTTCATCTGCATTTCACCATTTACTGTAAAGTAGAAAGTGAGCTTACAAATCAGCTGAGAGGTGAGAAGGGTGTGTGAGAGGTATAGCACAAATATGTACTCTATTGATGAGAATCTGTACCCCAAGGGCAACATAGCCTCTCTTAGTGTAATGCATTAAAATGTACTGCAAGGGTATTGATGCACTAAAATGTACTGTACAGAAATCAAAACTAAATGTTTCTGTTAAAGTCCTGCCCCACCACTGCTCATAGTGTAACAAAAAAACCTTAAACAATGAAACCACCAACCACAGGCATTTGCATCTCCACTCACATTAAAGTGACACGGAGGGTCCAACCCCCACCAGCAAGGACTTCATTAGTGGTACAGGAAAAAGTAGGAAAGTACAGACTTGTGAAACTTCAAAGTATGGAAAACTCCATGGGACTTCCTGATCCTGGCAAGCTTTCTACAGAGTTCCAGCAGTGTGTACAGACCTGCTTGAATGAGAGCCTCTTTGTTCAGTGACTGCACTATAACCTTGTTTATTATGATACAAAGCCAGCACACAGCAGTAAGCATGACCTAGGAAAGCAGTTATTTGGGGTTAGGCAAAGGGCAGTATGGAAGGTAAGAGCAGTCATTATGCTGGTCCTAGTAGGATGCCAAATTCTATTAAGCTGCCCTAGTAGGATGCCAAATTCAGTACCGTTGTCCAGCACAGGACAATCCAAGGACAGATTGTCAGGTGTAGAAACTCCCTGAAGACTATTAAATAAATGGCAAGTCAGAGCCAATATAGGGTGCCTTTAATACCAACGTTTCCACCTCTGCTTCAAATTCCGGCTAAGAAATGCAATGCAGAGGAAGTAGCTTACTGCTGCAAAACAGCAAGAATGCCTTGGTTGGGGACTTCAAAAAAGGGCCTATATTTTGCATGGGATTTTTACTGCTGGCGTTATTCAACACATCACAGGGTTCTCCAACAAAATGGGGAAATATGTCTCCATCATTCACCGAATGAAACCAGATCCCTCTATATTCACTATATAAAGGCACTGGGATATGCCCAACCCCCCCGAACCAGGTGTCTCAGTGGAAGTGGCCAACTTTACCTAGTGTTAAAGAAAATAGCCAGAACTTTTCATGAAACTGCTAGCATGGACATGTTAAGAAAATTAGGAATATTAGTCAATAAAATGTTTATTATGCCACCAATTTAACACCTAACATACATCCCTGGGGAGGCCTCCTTCAGTGACAGTCTGCCATGCTTGTGACACTGGTGACTGCCAAACAGCATATATTCCCTACTTAAAAATTATCTTCATTCTTTCCCCCATTAAATATAACTTCACTGGCATTGTCCAACAGTCTAAGGACTAACATCCCCACAGGTCCTCTCATCACATTTTCCATACAGAGCTGCCCTTCATGTACTTCCAGAATTGCAGGAACATTTTCACTCGAACAAAGATGCTGTTTCACTCCTCAGAGATGTCCATTCAATGAATGAAGTGTTGTATATAAATTCCTGGTGGTTGGTTCTTCACTCTGTCATAACATCGTCATTCAATATTAGGGCCCAAATTTAAAAATTCCATCTCCAGAAGCACATATCATGACCACTACATACATCTGTCCTAAAAGTAATCCAATGTCACCTTGCAGAATAACCCATTTAGCAGGATAAAAATATTTTTGCTGCTTTAGATCATAACATAGGGTCCCATTTGTAAGTCTGCTGCAAAATAATGAAACCTACACATTGTGGTCCAATTGTGTTAAATATGGAAAACATAGCCTTATAACTTCTGGACTTTTCTATATTCTGACTCTGGTTTTATAGCATTGATGCTGGATTGCACATTGATCCAGCAAGGAGTACTGTTGCCACACAGTACCTGGTTCTAATGTTCAGTTTCCAAATGTGGCTCTGGGAAGAGTATGCATGCCCTCCCTGTGAGGATATATATATTTTTTCTTTACAGGTACTCAGATTTCCTCTTATACCTTGTAAGACCTACCTTATAGCAACCTGGCAAACGCCAAAAGTGCCTGTATGTGGGGCATACTGTGAGTGAGTGAGTGAGTGAGTGAGTGAGTGAGTGAGTGAGTGAGTGAGTGAGTGAGTGAGTGAGTGAGTGAGTGAACATGTGTATATATGTGTAACCTATGATGTTAGGGCATCCTATCCAAGAGTAATTTCTCTGCTTTTACTCCCATCAAGTGCTGGGATATGGTGCAGCTTTTCTGCAACTCTGAAATGGAAAAAGCTGCTTTCAAGGGCATCATAAATGTAACAGCCGTCATATTAGTATGCTAAGGTTATCCTGCACTGTGTGAATTTACATTTTGAGCAATTTATTTAGGCTTGTTAATATGGGTAAGTGCACGGATCCATGGACCCTTTTGGTTATGACTTGGGTATTTACTCGGAAAGATACAGTAGTGCAGTCTTGCATGAAGACATTATCCGACACCAATAACACTACAATGTTTGTCTGTGAGTTAAAATAGGATATGCCATTTATGACATCTGTCATATTGCTATAATGCAGTTACAATCATTTTTGCATGTTTTTATATATGCAATGTGTTTTAAAAGAGCTGTAATAACTTTACTATGTTTGAGTTAATTAAAATGTCCAAGACACATTTGAAGAGTATAATATGAATTTCTAACAGGCACAACATAATTACAAATCTAATAAAATGGACACTTAATAAATCGGATAGTGTTATCATACCATAAATCAGCATAATGAAATTGTGTTAGAACAGAATAATGCAGTTCTTTCATTATATACAGAACAGTAGAGCACTAGTCATGGAAAGGTCAAAGTACATGTTGATAATTTCAGGCAAAGAAAATTTAACACCGTCACATTTATGAGCCTGATTTAATCTACTCAAAGCTGTCTCATCTCTCAGTTCCACGTTTTGACTAGAAACAGCCATTTTATCAGATTTAGGCCAAAACCTTTTTTTTATAATCACAAAGAAAATCAGCTTCAGAAAAATATAAAATAATGTTCCATTTTTCCTTCAAGAGGCAGTGTTATTTGAAAAGTCCTGTACTGAATATTTTGAGTAAAAGTGTTAAAAAATAAAAGATGCAGGTGTGCAGCCTTATAAGTATACCAGTTTTCACTGTCTTCATTCATAACTTCCAGTACACAGACTTGCTCAAAATGCCTCGCAAACATTACACCTGCCATACTGCCATGGAAACCAAGAAGTTCTCATCCTGACAACTCACTTCATATCGGTGGCAGTTGCACTAAATAAAAAGAGTGTAGTGTAGTTGCAATTTCAATTTACACTATCAAAGATACTCATCTTACCTTCAAAAAGAGAGGGCAAGCCCACAATCCCACCATTTTATCAGTCATTTTGTTGCATATATGTATGTATATCCATTTTGTGCAAAGTAAAAGCTACAGAGTAAAGTAATCCTCTTAGAAGGAATTAAGCTTTCTCAGAAAGGTAAAACTCCCAGAGGCAGTGTGCTTTCTCTTCCCCCACAAGATGGTGGATATCCTGCCTGGTCCTGTTCTCTTAAGATTCAAATTAGATATCTGCAAATAGTAAAACATCACCATCTGTGGAATGAGTATTGCTAGAAGTACATACAACCAGAGACAGATCATGGTTGAATGAGACCTTAGGCAGGATAACTGACTGTAAGCCCCCCCCACAACCATGCCAATATCTCATCACTTAAGTGTCTCCTCAATTACCATAAAATGCAATTCAGACCTGTCAGTGTGCACACTAATTCCTTTTCTTTTTTTATACTTCTACAATGATCACAGAGACTTGAATTTAATTTAATATTTTTTTAAATTTTACAGCAAAAACACAACCATTTGCTAAAATAAAAAAGTCTCACACTGAAATTAGACTTAGCAAGGACAACAGTAAACAACACTTCCCCTTGAAACACACATTTATTGAGAATCAATCTGGCAATCCATTAAACTACAAGATGCGCTGGGACTCAGTCAAACAGCATATAGTTAAGCAGTAATTGGCATGTATGTGAAGCGCATGAGACATCAAAAGAATAATGTGCAATGAATTTGCTAAAAGCTTTGGACAGTCCACTGGATGTAAGTGTCCCTTTTCAAGGGCAGCCTAAGAGCACTGTCTGCTGAAATTATTTGGTCAAATTTACATAGTATGCAAATGAAGGCTGAGGGAATCAAACCCTACATTATAAAAGCAGCTCACAGCCTTACTCATCCAGGCAGACAGTTGTAGCCCAACACAGTTCATTTCACACCCATGCACCAGCAAAAAACAAGGTTAATTAAAAATGTGTTCACAGTTAGAATATTAACATTACAATCACAGACTTCATGCTGACAGATTTCCTCACAGCCAAATAATACACTGTCAACAGTCAACAAAGCAAGGAAACCAAGTATCTTACCCAAAGTGCATGGCTCAGCTGATGATGTTCCTAGAAATTAGTTCCCTCTTTTATACCATAACTACTGTGAGTTGCAGGAACCAAGCATTAATACACATATAACCATAAATTACAGCCACTTGCATGACTGCACACCTCAGATATCTGCATCACATATAATTGATCAGAAATGTATCTCAACTTGCTGCACCCCCCCTACTGCCCCCTTAACTTTATAGATTAAATTGAAGGGAAAATTACCCAAAAATTAGGAACAAATTTTAAATGTCTCTCTCATATACACGGAAAGTTGACAGAATAAAACTTTTTGCACTAAGCATTTTCTGAAGGATACAAAGTCTGAAATTTAGCCTATCCTTATTTAATGACTGCAGTCAACAGCCATTTACCAGAAAGCCACAGGTTTTACAAGTAATGGACAGAATACCTATCAATTAATTTGCTGAAGAATTCAGAACAACACCAAAAGTAATGAGAAGACAAAGGCACAGATTTTAAATACCATTTTCTTTGGTTAGAAGGTAAACTCACTGTACAAAGTATCCCTTTTCAGACTGACCCAGGAGCACTGAGTGACTTGTTCAAAGGAACACAGTAGGCAAAGCCCTGGTCTTTTAACTACAGGAAGAAGTTTGTTAAAAACTGAAAGCCTCAAGGGACAGACAACTCCAACATGAAATGTATTTTTTGAACAAATACAAAACTCTAATGACTAGCATTATTGACAGTTACCTTCAATGATTTTTCAGAAAATGAAGTAGTTAAGGAAGATCTGACACAGTTAGTGCAGTCGATCAAGGCAATAATTTATTAACTAGCTGCTTCCTGTAGTCACTGATACAAGGTTCAAGTCTTCCCAGCTCCAGATGCCTAATGTATGACGTTAAGCACTTAACTAGACTGCGCTACTGGAACTTGGTGGTTAAAATATATGTATTCTCTTGTGGATAAAAAATATGTATTTTCTTAGGAATAACTGACATTCTAATGATTGGTGTATTATTAATTGTAATCCTCTGTGATTTACCTTACCTGAATTTTCTGTAATTGTAGTAGACCTTCTGGAGGGCAGTAATCCATAATGGAGGTAAAAATCATTCTTTAGGAGATGGAGACACACACATACAATCTGCCACTTGATTCAGGTGTGATAAAACAAATCTCCTGCTCAAATGTGAGTGCAGACATTCTTCAGTATGCTTATGGGCTGAACTCCCGTGGGTGCATCCTGATGCTTTGCTTTTGAAGAAAATTAGTGCATTCTGACTCAAGAAGAGCTGTGAATGGAAAAATCGTATGGGCAGTCTAATCTCCAAGCTAGAACTGGACCCTAGGCACCTACCTAGTTCACCTTGTGCTGGATCTGGACCTTAAACATTCTCCATCTATTCATATGCACATTCCAGTAAAGGCTGCATCATTCAGCCCAGCCCAACTCTTTCTGTTGAAGACACATTACTGAAACACGATTTGATGGAATGAAATGTATCCTTCACTTCCCCATGCAAACAGTTTCATTTTCTGCACTTCCTTCAACAGGACACAGCAGCTTGGAGGAAAGAGCAACCAACATCCCCATATGAAGACTGTTTTTCATTGGAATGGTCACCAGAAGGTAGTATGGATACCTGCACCACTTTTCTTTTGTACCCTTTTGACATAAAAATGTATTCAGTTTTGTCACATTCCATGTCCTAATCTGCAGCTGAAACCTTCTGTTTACATATGAGCAATAACTGAGGACTTAGTAATAAGTACACTCCTTGGCACAATATACTTGTAATTCAGCACATGAAGCTTGGTCTCAACGATGGTTTCACCACTCAAGTATTACACTTAGAAAAGGAGCATAAACACCTAAGGCAGTTTAATTAAAACAATGGTACTGAGCAGGAAGGGCATGTGGGGCTCACATCCCAATTATTACATTTAGAAAAAGGGCCTGAGCAACCAAGGTAGTACAATTAAAAACAAAGGTGGCCTGCATGTAGGCATGTGGGGCTCACACCCTAATTATTACATTTAGAAAAAGAGCCTGAACAGCCAAGGTGGTATAATTAAAAACAAAAGTGATCTGCATGTAGGGCTCATGGGGCTCACATCCCAGTTTTTACATTTAGAAAAAGAGCCTGAATACCTAAGGTAGTAACAATTAAAAACAACGGTGGCTTGCATGTAGGCATGTGGGGCTCACACCCTAATTATTACATTTAGAAAAAGAGCCTGAACAGCCAAGGTGGTATAATTAAAAACAAAAGTGATTTGCATGTAGGGCTCGTAGGGCTCACATCCCAGTTTTTACATTTAGAAAAAGAGCCTGAATACCTAGTACAATTAAAAACAAATGTGATTTGCATGTAGGGCTCAAACCCCAATTATTACAACTGGGAAAGGAGCTTGAACACCCAAGGTAGTACAATTAAAAATAAAGGTGGTTTTCATGTAGGGGCTCACACCCCAATTACTACATTTACAAAAGGAGCATGAACACCCACGGTAACATAACTGAATTAATGGTGATCAATTTGGGCACATGGGGAGTTCACACAAAACAGCATGCTTATAGGAATGGGAGTATAACAGGTACACAGATACATAAGTCTGTGTATGCATGCACATACACCACATGCACACAGAATATTGGAAAACATTCTGAATTCCTCTGCCCCACATTAGGAATTTCTCCTAAAATCTAGTAAGCTATTCATTAAGGTTAATCAAATACTTTTTTTCAGTTGACAGTTTTGGTTAACTTTTCCACTAGTACACCACGCATTGCTTGACATAACTATAATAAGATAAAGAAGTGCAAAATGCTGCATGATTAACTGCCACAACAACTCAGTGCTTGTCAAAGAGTCTAGACTGTGATTCATGGTTTATATATTTGCAGTTATGAAAATAGGGGATTTTATTTATTCTAGCAAGGAGAAAACTAAATGCAGAAATGTTCCAGTGGCAAAAACTGCTCCTTGGAATGAAACATACATTAAGCAACAAGTTAAGGTAGCTTCCGTTTTTTTATTTTTTAAAGTTTTAACATTTTTTCACTCTTGATCTGCTTAGGAACTGAACTGGGGAGTGCCATAGTGTCTCTCCTTATCCTAAACATTATCTTCCTTACAATTCTACGCGAGTGCCAATGGCCAGGACTGGTACAACAAGTAGAAGACAACTATGGTATGAAAGGGAACAGGGCTCCTAGTATGACATAATCCTGGCAGGAAAAGGGTATTAAGCTCCTTCAAAGAAAGCAAGACAACCACCCTACCCATCTCCTACAAATACTGAACTACCCTTGACAAAGATGTGCACAGCTACAGAGAGTCCTCCAATCTCTGCCATTGGCCATGACTGCATAAAATATCCACACCTACACTCAGCATATGCATCTGGCCACTGGGTGCATTGTACTTTCTACTTTACCCACTCTGAAGACAAGACTTGGTTTCCGGACCAAAGTTAACAGAACTGGAAATCCAAATCACGTGTCAATGGAATTGGAGTTTATATAACAAATTGCATTTAACAATAATTGGGTGTATTCTCTTCATCACATATTGTAATAGTGTTTTCTGAACAGTGAAGAGAGTGGATGAAAGGGTTTCTATTACAGTGGAAGCAAACTCAATGTCAGCTGTCCTAGAGAATGGAGCTAGAGACCAATGCTGAGGACCTAGGTTCAAAAAGATACAGTGGGTACTAACCAGTCAGTCAGGGAACAAACTGCAGCATTATTCAACAGAAACTTTGCCTTTACAAGCAGCAGTTGGGATTATACCCATGCACCTATCAGACCTTTACCACATGCCATGGGGCGCAGCAGGCATGCCAATGATGGGGATTTCAGATGACAACTGGTGGATAGCCATGTGATCAGAGTATACTTACCATTATTACTAAAAGTCTATGGGAAAAACATCCAGCCATCCAGCCCAACCATCTAACCACAAACTACCTGAACCTCAGACTGTGTGTTATCTAATCAAAGAACTAAACATTATCCTGCGAATAAGTGAACCTCAGATTATGTGTTATCTAATCAAAGAACTAAACATTATCCTGCGAATAAGTGAACCTCAGACTATGTGTTATCTAATCAAAGAACTAAACATTATCCTGCGAATAAGTGAACCTCAGACTATGTGTTATCTAATCAAAGAAAGTACAGTTATGTACACTTACCATAAATGTAGACGTTTGAGTGTATTCACTGTTGTAGTCATCACCTGTGGGTTATCCCTGCTGTGGTAGCCCTCAGCCGACCCAAATACCAGAGTCAGTTTTTTTTTGCGTCAGCTGCCATCGCCTGTAGTCTGACGTCATGTCATCAGTGCTACAAAGTAAGGCAGCTGACGTCATTACATCAGTTTTTCTTGCCCTAACCCAACAGAAGCACAAGGAAATGAGGAACAGTAGTCCTGGTGGCTAAAAGCTATGGTGGGAAGCTTATGTTCCCTTAGGGGAAGATGCTATATGGGGGATGGAGGGAGGGAAACCAGGACTGCAATAGTGAATACACTTGAACATCTACATTTACTGTAAGTGTACACAACTGCACTATGTTCATGTTTCACTGTTGTAGTCATCACCTGTGGGAGGATTCCCAAAGCTGAGGAGAGGGGTGGAAGGATAGGTTAGAGTCCTAGGCATTGGTCAGCAGGACCTGCAGAACTGCAGAGGCAAACCCTGCCCTAGACTTAGAAAAAAAGAGGTAGCTGGTAATGATTTGTAAAGGGATGGACAAATGTCCAGGTGGCAGTTTCCAAGATGTCCCTGGTGGGGACTCCTCTGATGAAGGCTGTGGAAGTGGAGGATGCCCTAGTTGAATGGGTACAGATAGACTTGGGGGGTACCCATGTAGTCTGTAGCAGAAATGGATACAGTGTGACATACATTTGGAAATGGTCTTTCCATCTGCCGCAGGGGCAAAGCTGACAAGTAGTTGGTCTGTTTTTCTGAATGGTTTAGTACGGTCCAGATATCAGAGTTGTCTACGAATCCCTAGTGAGTGTAGAATTCTTTCCCCCTTGTTTTGAGGGTTGGGAAAGAAGGTGGGTAGATGAATGGCCTGGTTGAGGGTCACACCAGATACCACCTTGGGCATAAAGGAGGGGTTAGTCCTCAGGGAGACACTCTCTGATGAAGGGCTCAACAGCCAAGGGAGCCTGAAGTTCTGATACCCTTCTGGCTGAGGTGATAGCTAGTAGGAAGCCAGTCTTCCAGGAGTGGCATTTCAATTTTATAGAAGCAGCAGGTTCAAAAGGAGGTAATGTTAGTTTCTCTAGAACATAATTCAGGTTCCAGGGTGGCATGGGAGGCCTTCTGGGAGGTCTGACATTAGAAGCCCCTCTGAGGAATTGCTTAATCAAAGGATGAGAGAAGAGGGGTGGGTCAAAATCTTAATGGGCAGAAATGGCTGAGGCATGGATTTTAATAGAGTAGAAAGAGAGGCCACTATTGAGCAAGTCGGCTAGGTAATCCAAGATAAGAGGGATGGAAGGATGGGAGGGACTGGTTCCAGGAGTAGAATCTTTTCCATTTCCCTGTGTATGATTTTCTGGTGCTGGGCCTTCTGGCATCTGTGATGATGTCTAGGACCTGTTTGCTTAACAGGGACTCCTTGCTAGCCTTTAAGGTATAAGCCATGGTGAAAGGTTGAGAGTCTGTAAGTCTGGGTGCAGTATCTTGCCCCTCACCTGGCTAAAGAGGTCTGAGATCAGGGGAAGATGCTTGGGGAGCTGTAAGGTCAGGCTGCGCAGTAAGGGGTACCAGTGCTGTCTGGGCCAATCTGGAGCAATGAGAATGGCCTTTGGTCTCTCCTCCCTTATTTTGATCAGTACCTTGGGAATAAGGGGCAGAGGAGGGAATGCATACACAAAGAGGGAGTTCCAGGGGAAGGTCAAGGCATCCACCTTCTATGTTAGGAGGTGATACTCTCTGGCACAGAACTTTTGCAGCTGGTGGTTGATGTGCGAGGCAGAGAGATTCACTTCCGGAGTCCCCCACTCCTGAGTGATTTGCAGAAAGATTTCCCTGTGGACTTGCCATTCATGGGGGGTCTAGTAAGTTTCTGTATAGGTGGTCTGATAGGGTGTTGTTGACCCCTGGTAGGTATTGGGCAATTAGGTGTAGACCCATGGAGGTGGCTGTAAGCCAGAGGCTCATGGCTAAACTGCACAGGGGGTAAGATTGGGTCCCCTCCTGTTTGTTTGATATACCACATTACTGTGGTGTTGTCTGTTTTTATAAGGAGAACCCCTGGCCTGAGATGGGGTTTGAAGGATGTCAGAGCCTTTTGTACTGCCATCATTTCTTTCTGATTATGTGCAAGTGAAGTTGCTGGGCATCCCAAAGACCTTGGGTGCACCTGCCTGCTAGGTGAGCGCCCAAGCAATGTCTGAGGTGTCGGTGGTGATGGTCTGGCCAGAAGGGCTGAGGATAAAGAGAAGACCCTTGTTCCTGGCACAGGCCTCTGCCCAACAGAGAAACTTGGCCCTTATACATGGGATCTGAGGGAGAGAGGACTCTAGGGACAGAGTGTTGGCACCAAAGGTTCTTTAAGTACCACTGAGGTTTTCTCATGTGAAGCCTGGCCAGAGGAATGAGAAGGATGTAAGATGCCATGTATCCCAAGGCTTGCAGGAACTTCCTCACAGTGAGATGACTTCTGGAAGCCAGCTGGGTACAGTAGAGAGGCAGGAACCTCTGCTTTTCTGGGGACAGAAAAGCCATTTGGGATGCTGTGTCCAAGAAAATGATCTTCCTATTGGGGTTTTGTTTTGATTTCTTCACGTTGATGGTGAACCCTAGGGAAGTTGGGAGAGATTTGATAAAGAGAAGATCCTGGAGCAGCTTTTCTTTGCACTCTGCTTGAATGAGGCAGTCATCCAGGTAAGGGTAAATCTATATACTTCTCTGTCTGCAGAATGCTATGACTGGTGCCAAACATTTGTTGAATACTCTGGGAGCAGTAGTTAAGCCAAAGGGCAGCGGAGAGAACTGAAAGTGTTGTGAGCCTGCTCTGAGGCTCAGGAATTTCCTGCAAAATTCCCTGATGGGGATGTGTAGGCAGGCATCTTTTAGGTCTAGGGTCACTAGCCAGGCATTTTTGTTAGCATAGGCAGCAGCTGCTGCAAAGTTAGAATTTTGAATCTAGAGAGGAGCTCAGACTGGACAGATCCTGGATGGGGCGCCAAGTGCCCTCTTTTCTGGGAACAAGAAATAGTCTGGAATAAAAGCCTTTGCCTGTTTGATCTGAGGGGGCAGGTTCTACTGCCCCCCTGTGACATGAGAGTTTGGACCTGTTTCAATGCCTCTGCCCACTGATTTGGAGGTAAGTTTGGGTACCCTCTTGGAATTGGGAGTTTGCTGAAAGAGAATTTTTATCCTTGAGAAATTATCTTTAAGACCCATTGGTCATTTGTTACAGAAAGCCAATCGTCTTTGAAGAGGGAGAGCCTTCCTTGTAGTTTTTAGTGAGTGAAGGGAGGGCAGAGGGGGTGAGTGTTTGCCATAAAAGGTTGGCTTAGAACTCCCTGCCTTAGAGATGGAAGTGGCCCATTGTTTGCTTCTCTGCTGGCCCTGGGAAGAGGCCCGGAGGGTCTGTCCTTTCAGGAGTAACCTAGGCCCTCTCTGCTAGGGGCAGGGAAGGCCCAGTGCTTGGAGGGAAAGTTTCTGCTGAATCTGGGAGGTTGAACCTGAAATAAATGTTTACTGTTTGCATAGATTTTGCTTGGTCTTCTATTTTTTTAAGCACCTCTTCTGCTTTTTCCCCAAACGAGCGTTCCTTATCTAGGGGTGTATCAATACGTTTAGACTTGACATGATCAGGGAGAGGTTGTTCCTTCAGCCACGCATGTCTTCTAACAGATCCTGTCACTGCTGCCCCTGCTAGAGGTTTCTAGGGCATCATATCCACATTGTAACGAGTGTTTGACCACTTGAGAAGCTGAGTGCAGTAAATCTACTAACTCTTTTGAATTGACACAGTCAGGAAAGGAAGCAATCTTCTGTTTTAACTGTTCCAAAGTGTGTTGTTGATATTTTAACATATGGAACTGACAACTGAGTGCTCTGATAGCTAAGGTTTCAGAGGTGTACACTTTTTTTTACCCCATCTGTCCAGAGCTCTGGAGTCCTTGTCAGAAGGAAGAGGATTCTTGGCAGAACTAGTTTTAGCTCCTTTACGTCCCTGTGTAATGACCTCTGGGTCTGCAGCAGGATTTCTGTACCGGTATTTGTAAGAATCTGGTACTCTGTAGTACCTATCAGGTTTACTGGGAGCAGGAGGGAGGGCATCAGGGGCTAAGCTGGATTCATGGAAAACATCATCCACCACTTCTAAAATAGGGGAGATGGCCAGGGGTCTGTGCTGGGGCAAGTCCAGAAACTCTAATTCTTTTCTTAGACTGTAGGAAGTCCTGAGATTCCCATTGGAAATGTTCCCTGAGGGAGTGAAGGATTTCCCCAAAGGAAAGGTCCTCTGGCAGGGATGCAGAAGGGGATGGATTCCTCTATATCTGAATCCTCATAAGCAGTTAAAGGAGGGTCTATATTATGACATTGCATGCTCAGAAGAGTGAACGACACAATCGACCCCATGTAAGCGAAAGCTTACAACATCAAAACGTCAGAACAGTGATTTTTTTCCAAGGGAAAAAAAAAATCGCTGTTCTGAAGAAAAAAAAAAAAACCTGTAAAACATTACTTAATGTGGGGGGCAGATACCCCCCCCCCCCCGATGTGGGGGCTGTGCCCCCCCCACACCCCACCTACTTAAATATACCAACTCCGAGATTGCACTACAGTGCCAAAAGGGCAGGCAAAGTAGTGAAAGTGGCCAAACAAATTCTTTCCCAAGGAAACAATTCACTGAAAAGCCGCTTTGCTATTTTACCTTTTCATGTTTTTCAGTTCAACAAAGACACATTCAACAACCTGCATCTGCGACAGCATAATAGGGAGCCATTAAGGGATGCTGTTCCTCTTCAAAAACTGAATAATCAGATTCCTCAGAATCCTGTTCTGTCATAATTTTCCTTTTAGAAGTGGCCTGACTATCCCGGATAAAGGAGAGGAGATCCTTCACCATTTTAAGCATTTGTGCTTGGGGTGGTGGAGCAGTAGCAAGATGGTGGCTAGACGCAGATTTCTTAGGAGTGGCCTGGCTTCTACGCGTAAGAAAATCTGACGTCCGTTTTTGTCTAGAATTGGTAGTGCGAAAGGCCTCCTCGGAAGCCGCTGCTTGCGTCATGGCTCCGGACCCAACCGAGGCAGAGACACCCAAAGGCTTGGAAGACGAAGAAGACTTTTGTGGCATATCAGAATCTGAAAGGGTCTTGGTAGAGGCCTGCACAGATATCGAATCGGGCATCAGGGACTGCGAAAGTGCCTCACTGAATTCCAGAGAACTTACTATCTGTTTAGCGGTACCATCGTTGGAAGGCTTAGCCTTGTGTGGTCTGTCTTTATCTCTACATTTTTTCAGAATGTCCACAGATTGTTCACTGATGGACGCCATATCAGAATGCAAAGACAGAACATGAAAATAATGTCTACAAAAAGAGCTCTACGGCGAATGGTTCTCGCATTAAAGAGGGCACAGAACCGGCAACAGGGGATGTCATGGTCTAGGCCTAAGCAAGTGACGCAGTAAGAATGGAAGTCTCGGTGTGGGATCTGCTTTTTTTTAACTTTTTCAGACATCGGTTAATGCAAAAAAAAAAAAAAAATGGATCCCCAACGGGATACTTAGCTTTAGACGTTTTCAGCTGAAATTCAACTTTTGGTACGACCGACTGGCACTCGTGCAAACTGCTTCTGCTACAGGCTCCACAGCAAGAAAGACTGATGTAATAATATTGGCTGCCTTGCTTTACAGCACTGATGACCTGATGTCAGACTACAGGTGATGGCAACTGATCGAAAAAACACTGACTCTGGTATTCGGACTGGCAGAGGGCTATCACAGCAGGGAAACCCACAGGTGATGATTGCAACAGTGAAACACGAAGAACATCTAAACATTATCCTGCTAATAAGTGAACCTCAGACTATGTGTTACCTAATCAAATAACTAAACATTATCCTGCTAATAAGTGAACCTCAGACTATGTGTTACCTAATCAAATAACTAAACATTATCATAATAATAAGTGAACCTCAGATTACGTATTATCTAATCAAAGAACTAAACATGATCATACTAATACGTGAACCTCAGATTACATGCTATCCAATCAAAGAACTAAATATTATCCTGCTAATATGTGAACCTCAGACTATGTGTTATCGAATCAAAGAGCTAAACATTATCCTGCTAATACGTGAACCTCTGATTATGTGTTACCTAATAAAATAACTAAACATTATCATGTTAACAAGAGATGCAAGTCAGCAGGGGATGGCTCCATGGTATACAACGATATCACCCTGACTATGACCTAGACAACTATGGATCAATGAGCATCCAAGACACAAGAGAAGTCAGAAGGAGAAGGTGGAAGTAAGCAGCCAACACAGGCTAAGCCATCCTGGTTAAGCAGGCACACAGTTCAGTCTACTTTTGCACTGACTGCAAGAGGTGGCAGGGATAAGTACATTAGTATCACGTACAATGGTATACATAATTACTGAGTCAGCAAGCTAGCACTGTAGATGGATGGGAATGTACCAGCATCAGTGGGCTGGCACAGTGCTCCTGCTTTGACTGCAGCTACATCATGGCTCATGGGAGATGAATAAGGGCCAGAACAAAAAATATGTCTGTCTGTATGATGTCCCTCTGTCAGTCAAGGGCTAGCATCCCAGCAATGGCCATCATCATAACAGAGGCATCAAAAGGCAAAGTTCCAGTGGAAAGCATGCCATCTGGTCACATGGGTATAGTGGCCAAGGTGAAATGGTGAAAACAGGTATGCAAGACTGAAAATAGGGGCTAACAGTCATCAACAGCAGGGAATGAAAAGATATACAAAAATGATGGAGGGCAACTGTCAGATTTCTTGAAAGAAGAAAACCCAGGTGTGTACTGCACTAGGCTAACACTGGGATGAAGCTTCTAGTGGAAAGTCAGGCTGACAGGGACACAGAAGGAAACTAGGGATACTGGCCTTGCAATGGTCCAGAGGTGAAAGCTACTGGTTATCTCACTTTCTTTAATGGACTACATTTACTCAATCAGTTTGATACTCCTAAAGAAACACATCTTCAGTGTGAGGTCACATGCTGGTTTTCCCTGTTGAGCAAATAAAAGGACAGACGACATAAGCTGGTTGCTGCTTGCTGCAGCATCACCTGGAAATGACTCTTACTACATTATGACCTGTTGATTCCACCTGCCAACAGTTCCTTCTAGGTCACAGCCTGCACTAACTAACTACTACTCTGAAAGAGGATTCAAAGAACTGCAACACAAACTACAGTTTGTAGCCTACAACTACAGTGTTTATGCAAGTCTGGGGACGGGGAGTCTGATTAGCTCACAACTATGGCTACACCTTGCTGTGCTAGGTAGTAACAGGTCACAGTGTTAAGGAAATATTGTCGCTTTGATCCAGCAGTTGTGGTCATTATGGTTGGTTGGTCAAGATAATCAAAGGAAAACACACTGCTGGTTCCGATGATAGTGTAAGAATGAACTATTTTTTTTATTTGTTTTTATTTATACCTGAAGCAGAATGCTATGTGATCTGCTTTAATTTTCCATCTTTTGTCATGTGTGTGCGTGCATGCACATTTTACTTGCCTTAAGCCTGTTGCATTGTTGATGATGTCTCTCTACCTGGTAAATATGACAGTGAGCTACACAGAACCATTTTCAACCATACTACAATTCAGTTAGCACTGTAACAAGTGCAACTATGTTACAGAACTTTTGTTTACCGCACAGCTTACACTTGCCTATGCCTTATTACAGCAAGCAAAGCATGGAAGAGAAAAGGATTCATGCCTATAAAACTGCATACAAATGTCATGACTTGTGTCACCCCTTTATACAAAATCTGGTGTTTGTGGATGTGATTACAAGTGCTGTTTGAGCATTGAGTTATGTACCTGTACTGTTGGACCTCATATGCAGGTATGGAATTCCTTCTGTGTTACTGAAATCTCCTCTACAGGACAGAGGTGCTTCACTTTCTTAATTTTTGCCCATTCATGAAGACAGCAGACTGTAGCCTTGTGTTGATCACAATGCATGGTGGAGGTCAACCTCAGACACTAGCAAGATATGACTAAATTGCTGACTAGTGAAGTACAGCATCTTACGTGGCAGGCAAACCCACAGCCACTTGGCAAAAATGAAGACAACTTTACTAAATGCTTTCTACAACATTTAATAATATATTCATAACTAAAGCTATTTTTAACCTCAGCAAAGGAATAGTGGTCCATAAAAGAAACATTTCTGCATGAAGTACTCACCATATTTGCCTTCAAAATATACATCTGTCTGCAAGTGGTGCACTGCATGTTCCCAGGTCAAGGAATGTTATTCTCAAGGAAGGCAAAGTAAGGGTATTTTCATGGGGACACACACACACACACACACACACACACACACACACACACACACACACACACACACACACACACACTTATATATGTACAAGAATTAAATAACCATATAAGTAGTCATCCTTTTGGATTGTTCAGCCCCAACACAGGCTGTTAGGCTTCAAAACTAAGCTAAAGTACAGTGAAGATCAAGAAATATAAAACACAAAGCTGACTGTGAAACCACTGAACGTATTTTATTGAATTTAATGCTTTCATCTGGCATTCGCCACAAGACTTTCTCAGAATGAAGATCAAAGCATAAGCATATACTTTACAAATACTCCTAGAAGGAAGCAAGACATATCTGATACTGCCCAGCACTCTAATTCATTTTACCACATTAGCATTTTCATTGACTGTGTCACTAAACTCTCATTTGCTACAAACATGGATCATTTCTTGCTTCTAAACTTCAAAACCTCTACAGAAGCCAAGCTATATAAAATGCCCCTACCAGAACAGTTTCATGTGTTTGCTAAAGTGTTGTACAGTCTGAGCTGTCCCTATTTTCCAAATTAATTTGCCTCTTTCAAAACGTACATCTAATCTGCCTTCTTCCTGGCCTCACCCCATTCTTCGCATCTCCCTTAGTTTTGTTCTAGCCCTGTTTAGCTGTACTGAAATCTGCACCACTACATTCCAGCATTCTTCAAGTCTATTCCTTCAGTGACAAGCAAAGAACAGGAAATAAATGCCAGCACAGGGAACTTAAGGACTGGACAAGACAACCTGCCCTCATCAGCAGTAAGCCCTCAATAATTTCATAGCTAGACCAATACAGAGACCACATTTCCATATCCTGTCTTCTGCGGTGTGAGTTTTGTTCACAATCCCTCACTACCTTTACGTTCTCATTACTATCTGCACTACTTACATCATTATTCCTGTAATGACTCCCCCTTACCTCATCATTTCAAGTCTTGGGTCTCCCCTCATTTTAACCAGAGACTCTCAACACTAACTCATCTCTGTTCTTTTATCCCTTTTCTATGCTTCTGTCAAGTCATCCTGAGACACTGCCTCAAAGGTCATTTCAACTACATGAACATCTGCCCTTCATTATTGTTTGCATCCCTGTCCACTCCTCACCAACTATAACCTCCCGACAAGCAAATCTTTTCACCTGCTTGCCTATCACTATGCAGCTTCACACCCACTCATTTCCTGGGCTTCATTCAAAACATTCACTGGATTTCTACACAGATGAACACACTTTCATTCAGTTATGTGGTGCTGTTATTTATATAGACAAATATTATTTATACAGACAAATATTTAAAGAAACTTCACTCTGACGAGTATAGTAATTGCTTACAGTAATGTTTTCACTTCTGCCCTGGGAAATTCTGAAAATTAGGATAAATGGATTCTATAAGCCAATATCACTGGACAATATTTAAATGTTCTTTTAACATTATTTGTTCTTTGATGACGTGAAGGATATTTCTTTTTGTCTCTCTTTTTTTATCAACAAAATTGACCAACAAACCCAGTGCCTTTCTCTGTTCATTGGATGTATCCACTTCTTCCTCTACTTCCCCGGACTTTCTCTAGAGGGTTGGGGCCAATGAGGAGATGGGTCATCCCAACTCAGCATCACACTGCCACTATGTTTTTCCCCCTACATTAGTCCCCTTCCCTAAAACTTGCTTAGCATGTTCCAAGAGTGGGACTCCTCATCACCCTTCACTTTTCCACAGATCTGATGACATCAAACCATCCTGCCCATCCTTGATACCACTATGAGATAGTTGCCCCAGTCTCCTACACTGTTTGCCCCATTTGCCTCAAATGTATGTCACTTCACTCAAGATGGGCATGATGAGTACCTCAGATAACCAATCAGCTATATGAATTCTGGTCACCTGGGCCACAGTCAGGGCTTTATCGCTATATGCCACTGCACTGGCTGGAGAAGGATATTTGAAACAAAGTTTTTACAGTGCTGGGTTACTACACAGCACTGCAAATCTAGTCGTCTTTTTGATATATTACTCAAAGCCCTGTGAATGAACAGACATCAGCCAAAGATTAACATGTTTATCCCAGGCAAAAATGCTTCAAATTACCTGTGCACATGATGGTAACAGTACATTTTCTACAGTACTACAAGGCTATCAACCACATACCTCAGTAAATTCATTTTAAACTAAACTGAAATCCTGAAAAAATCTGAGTATGAAAGCCTGTTCCAAAATTATCTGACCAAAATAATGTCACTGTCACTGTGACATAGTAAGCATTTTAAAATGTTTTCTTCCAGTAACACTCTCCAGATGTGGATGCAAATAAAATCTAACAAATACTTCCAGCTGTGGCCATCTTGCCCATTCCCTCAAACTTCACTAGCAACAAGATTAGTGTATGCTGACATTTAACATCCGACATATGTTTCATGTACTAACTGACAGCAATAAAACAAATACTTGCCAGACAATTTTCATTACTTCTCACTTATTTCAAAACAATCTTCCCAATGGTGCGGCATGGGTCTTTCTGCAAAACTGCTTTCAGAATTTCAGCAGTAAGTATATGCGGTATAATAATTTTAACTAATAAAAAAGGGGCAAGAGACAGCATGGCGTGAGGAAGTATTTCTGATAGAAAGGGTGGTACACTCGCAGAAAAAAGTGAGGAATATTTTGATACAACATTTTAAATGGGATTTTAAAATATTTAGGACTGATAAAATGATTCCTGCTCTGAATAAAGCATTCAGAGAAATGTCAACAGCTTAAACTAAATAAGTTTTAAATAAATTCTACTGGTTATTCTCTTGCATGCATGGCATGGAAAGAAGCAGAACTGCAGAGCTTTTTGTTTCACATTTCTAGGTTTAGAGATTTGAAAAAATGAATTTAAATTTTAAAGCTTGGATTTGTCTTTGAATTATGTCAATTCAACACAATCCAGCACATAAAAATAACACCAGATTCAACTAAAACCTATGTAATATATGTTATCAAACTGGTTTCAATAGATATAATATAGTAATTCAGTTCACTTAAAAATGTCTTCCAATAACCAACAGGTGTGCAGGTTATTAGTGATATTAGTGAAATTAGAGATGGTTTAGTGAGTCATCTCTTAAAAATGATCCATCCCATTAAACACTTTTTATGTGAGATAAACTTCAGGTAGATAAGTCAAAATTCTGATAGTTCAATCCACGTTTTCAACCAGTCCTTACTTACGCAAAACATATTTTCAAACCTGCACAAGAGATTCAGAACTATTTTGGATATGAGCAGAAATAAATCACGTCATCTGTGTTCTCCCTGGCACTTGCGTAACTGCTTTAATGACAAAATATCATGATGAAAAATGTTCCTTAGCTTGAATGAGATGGCAGCAGATACATTCCTAGTATCCTTTAAACAGATTACCGGCCACAGACAGGCATTCATATCAAACTTCATTCACTTACAGGCCATTCAGGTGAAGAAAACCTTGTATCTGTTATATGGGTCACGATTTTAACTGTATTTTATGGATGGGATAGCTGGAAAACTAAAATGCGAAGCATCAAACCATATTGTCAGCTAATGGCTAGTGGTAATACTGTGGGATCTCCCAGTCACTAACAGATTCAGGGAAGGGCACATTTGTTTGGTAGAATGAGGGAGTGTTCAACAGACTTACCTCTGCAGTAATGAGGTCATGCAGTATGTGGAGGCAGCGCAGCACAGCAGGTTATTAGGGCTCTGATTATTATTATTATTATTTTTAGTCAAGTTTTAATGTTAGATGAATAGTCGGTGGCACATCTACATGTTATAAGCACATGATCTAGCTGTACATAAGTAGTCCTTGCTAATATACACTGCCAGCTGCTGCCATCCTACACTACTAGCCTTGCTCAGGCCTGAGCTTCTGCTATACTTCCATGACGTCTACTACCCAAGACCAATCAGGCTCCATTGCATAAATTATCAAGGGCCATATCACCAACGAATGCAGCAGCGGTATGGAAATGTCACAAAGTCACCAAATGAAGTATCTGAAATCTTAAATGTCTGAAAAAGTTCTAGTCCGTTTACTCCTTCCAACAGAACTCCGAACATTTGTGTTATAACTTCCAATGGGTGGGGCATAAGCTTTTTGATAAAATCAAACTATGTCCTCGCATTTCAAACAAATGTTCATATCTCTGTAACCATAGGAGTTATGGCAAATTCTTCAGCACAAAATATTTTTACACTTATTCTTCTAAGTCACCATAAACACAATAACTTAAGTGTCTAATATTTTATAAACAACTTAACAATATTTCAGGAAACACAAGTTACACACATACTGTCACAGCAGCATTCTGCTTATTCAGATGAGTGCTTTCATAAGATGTTAAACCGTTCTGTCTGTGCTATTTCATTGTTGAGATATTTAGAATAACATGAAATGTTCATAATAAATAAATATTATATGAATTAATATCATTTTTACCTGCACTAGACAGAGGTCAAATATTAATACAGTCGTGTTTGTTGTTGCATAAGGTTGAAGATTAAATCTTTGAATCCTTTGTACGCAGCATGTTTTGACTTATTAATTGCTTTACGTAGTACATAAGACCGCTAAGATTTGTGCTGTACCTACAAATATGCTTATCATACTGGACTTCTCTGTACTGGGAGCTTTTCTCCTCGGGTCTCCACTGAAAATAATCCACTGGCTCGGTAGGATCAACCTGGTTAACAAATGTCAAATAAATAAACAAATAAATAAAAATATTAATGTAAATATAAACAAGGAATATATAATGCCTAGAGTCATCAGTAGGATGTAATTGCAGAAATACCTACCGGCATCACCTGGCTGTAATGAGTTAAGGCAAGTCAGAAAATTTGCAATTAACTATTCTGATGTGGGTAGGGGATATAGGGGTTGGTTGCTAGACACTTTTTCCCCATCTTAGTGTTGCACTAAATTAGATTCACAAATGGGAAAGGAATGAGCTTAGACAAGTCAAAGTGCATTACCGTAAATGTGTGCTCAGCATGTTCTTTTTAACAGTGATTAAAGTCAGAGAAAAGGGCGTGCGATTTTTAATAATTTTCAGAATTGATAGTGACAATACAGCTGAAAAGCACTGGATTATCCAAAAGCACAATAATCTCCAAATCTGCAGGACAAAGACTGATATGACATGCCATTGTTCTGTATTCCTCTACAAAAAGAGTGGTGCAGTAATCTAATAATATCCATTCAAGATGTCCTGCCACCACTCAGCTCTTATCATCTCAGGAAGCAAGTTATGCTAGCTCTGATGGGAGAGTAAATATATAAGATGGTCAGTAGAGTGAAGCCAAAAAATAATAACTCCACAGTCTGTTATAAGCTTGGTGTGGGGGGGGGGTGTTAATAGTGAATTTCAGCTGCCTGAAGTCTGACCTTCCTAATTTTAGTTTTTCATGGAAAAGTGTTTATACATGGTGCTATCTTTTAACTATACATGGTGCTATCTTTTAATTAACAGTAGTCGTGATGAACTGACAGGGCAGAAACATATACACAGATGATGAGATAACTAAGACTAGAGTCAAATAAGTGCCTCATAGTGAGAATCATCAGTGTAGTCAGTGAATGAGGTTGGGGGTACATTTACACACACACTGAAAACTTCTACTTAGAGCAACAGCTGAAGAGTCAGAGGCTTTTTGCCAGCTAGGTGAGGATCCACTGGTATCAAAGGATGGAAGGGCAATACAACACCTGAAGGTGGATCCTCTGGCATCAAAGGATCTCTCAGGGCAGTACAATGCCTGAAGGTGGATCCTCTGGCATCAACGGATCTCAGGGCAGTACAATGCCTGAAGGTGGATCCTCTGTCATCAAAGGATCTCAGGGCAGTACAATGCCTGAAGGTGAATCTTCTGGCATCAAAGGATTACAGGGCAGTACATTGCCTGAAGGTGGATCCACTGGCATCAAAGGATCTCAAGGCAGTACAATGCCTGAAAGTGGGTCCACTGGCATCAAAGGATCTCAGGGCAGCACAATGAATGAAGGTGGATCCACTGGCATCAAAGGATCTCAGGGCAGTACAACACCTGAAGGTGGATCCACTGGCAAAGGATCTCAGGGCAGTACAACACCTGAAGGTGGATCCACTGGCATCAAAGGATCTCAGGGCAGTACAACTACTGAAGGTGGATCCACTGGGATCAGAGGATCTAAGGGCAGTACAATGCCTGAAGGTGGATCCACCGGCAAAAAAATGATCTCAGGGCAGTACAGTGCCTGAAGGTGGAATGAGCTGTAGCCACGGCAGAGACAGAGACTTCTCTGGCTCACAGTGGAATGTACTTGTTTACTGTGAGAGACGCCAACACCTGAAAACCACAGCTTTCTCTGCTACCAAGGTGTGAAGGAAGGGAGCCTGTTCATTCTTCTCTTACTGTCGTAATGAAACAGAGAACTCGGTGAAACAGCAAGAATGTGTACAGGAATTTCTCCTGCCGGGGAAGAGTAAGGCATGCACTCAAACTTGCTGTGCCCTTCAACATGTAGAACTGTGAATGCAGCATATTGTCTTTTGTTGTGAACAGTAGAATCTCCAGGGTTCCCCACTTTATGAATTTCATAAGATCCTCTGTAAACTGGCTTCCCTTATCCTCATCTGTGAAGAAAGAACAGGACCTGCATTTGACTCTGCTGGCACATTCACATCACCACTAATGTGAATGGCTATGATGGTGATACCCAGTCCTATGGTCCACTGCCAAACACACACCTCTCTTCAGCGATGGTGTTAATGCAAACTACCATGTTTATCAATGTGCCAATCCATGGTCCAACCATGTGACCAAAGTAAGATGGCTCAGGGCAACCCCCTTTCCAGAGCCTGAAGGATGAGCAGTCCTGGCAGTACACAAAGAGTGGTGTGTAATCCCATCTCTGGGGCCCACTTCCCCAAGACCATGGAAGAACACAAATGAGCTCACCACTCCGGTCAGTGAAGCACTGACCATTACAATCTAGGACAAGCAAGTTTACAGGAAGGGTCACCCGACACCGAGACTGATGAGAATCAGATGGATGGAATGTGACTTACATATCCAGGTAAGTATGACAATGGCAACCAGAGGTATAACACTGCCCAACGAAACATTCTCATGAACAGAGGAGCAAACCATATGGGTGAGACACAGGCCATCATAAGGCCCAAAGAATTTATCCTAGACATCAAAGCCATGACTTTTTGGGTCTTCTTTGCAGACAGGAGGATCAGCATCAAAGAATGACTAGCACTGCCCCACACAGGGAACACTCTGCATTGGTTAAAGACGGAAATCCTGTCCATTACTTTGGAATCTTATCCAATGAGAATGGGAAGGATCTGGTTTGTGCCAAAGAGATCACAAGGCATTCTGCATTAGTATGTTTCAATATGCTGTCACTGTTGACCACAGGGTGGTTATCCCAGTAGGGCATATGAAAACAGCACTAGTAGAAAGTACCTTTCCACAGTCACCACAAGCCAGTAGTTCAAAATCTGCAAGGCATCACCCACTAGAGCTAAGAGCCATGTTAAACACACTACGCAAAAAGAAGAGAGCAAATAAGAGCATTTTACAATGAAAATGAGGTCAGCCCATGACAAACTAATGAAATGTCTCCACTGGGGGTCTCCCATTGATGAACCAAAAGCTGTTCATGTGCTATAACAAATACAGCAAGTACTGAGAATGAAGCAAACAGCAGCATCTCGTACTGAAACATATGGACCCCCAAAGTGAACTGAACAAAGCTCCCTGTGGGGCTCCCAGTCATTGATGTTCCCATGGTTACTAATATCCTGCAACACAATTCAGGCTCCCTGTAGTAGTAGAAGTGGTAGTAGGGACAACAACCCCTGGTGTGTTCCCATGCAAGGCCTGATTTACTAAATTTGCTGACTGAACTTGTTTCAGCCTAGAATGAGATATATTCTCCCCAAACCCCATGGGATGTGGCAGGAAAGGAATAAAGTGACCCCTCATTACAAAGGTAAGAAAGGTTCTACTGACCATTTAAGGAGTACAGAGTGGGCCAGCTCACTGTAAGGAAAGACTGTACTAGCAACAGACGTTTTTCCTGGAGGAGAAGCAAAGAGCCTAAGGATGAAGGCCACTGAAGACCAGTGATTACCAGGTATGAGTCATTCTGCAAGCTGGAAAGAAACCTGAAGGACCATCTTCTCACATGTAGTCCTGAGCTTCAGTCAGAGTCTACTTCCTGAGAGTCTTGACATGGCAGCAAGACAGCCTAATGCTCCACAAATTTCCAGCAACTTTGACTGGCCTTCTTAGAGTGATGAGTAATAGAGGTAGAAACTGAGCAGTAGGGCATCATAAAGTCTAGCTACAGTAAACAGTAGGCAAGGCCATTTTCTCTTTTGCCAGTCTTCATATTTCTCCTGCAGAGACACGCAAAAACGACCTCCCCTGGGTATCTATAGATAAACCAGTTTTTGTGAAGAACCTGAACCATGGCATCTGAAGCAAGCATGGCCACATCTGCCCTGGTCACAACATCAGCACAATCAAAAAAGTACATCTGACTACATGAAAGCTGACAGAGTATACAACAGAAAGTTTAACCACAGAATCTTTGACAATGGACTCCAGAACGTCTAAATGCTTTATCAGGCCCTAATCCACAAAGGCACATTGGAAACGGGATGGGTGAGACTGTTAAAAACTTTAAGTCTCAACATTGTAAATGAAAATACCCTCTTACCCACAACGTCCATTGTTTTTACCTCTTTCATCCAGTGGAAAGGTAGAAAGATGTCATTGCTGACCACAGATAACACAGTAACCTGCCTTAGGATGCCTGACATGCCTCACTCCTGCCCTTGGAGAATTTGCAAGAGGAATTAGCCTTCTTACAAGCTGGCCAGCAAGAGTCTTGAGTGCTTTCATACTGTAAAGATGGCGCCTTTTAAGATAGCTTCTGAAGAGGAGATGACTCAAGGTTCCTCAGTACTCATCCATGAACAACAGTTCAGCCACTTTTGTGTTAAAGATTTGGGTTGAACAGGTCAGTTCGCTGAAAATAAACTTAATCTGATGGATTCTCTTCAAAGAGTCATCTGGGTGGGGGAGTGAAAGACCGATTGCCAGTATCATTAACAAAATTACCCCATTTCAGAAACACAGGTGTATGTTCCCTCCAAATCCCCTGCCAAACAAGTTCAAAGCAGAAGGGGAAACAGCCTCCTCAATCTAATGCCAGTAAGTGGTGGTCTACAGTTGTCCAATATAGTAAACATTAAGGATCATGCAATGAAGTGGGGAGAACAGCATGCCAAAGCCGGCATAAAACTGTACTCCCTAAGGGTGCACACCTGCAACCTCTCAGTCTTTTTCTACCATGCAAAGCAAACAGTGCTCTAACATCCAATGACTCTGGTTCAAGGCCAGCAGGCTCCCCCTAAACTCTTGCCTGCAATGCTCAGCTTTAGAGGAAGGTGAAAGTAGTAGCTGAAATGGGTATAAATCAACTATGGAACTATATAACCTGTTGTGCAGAATCATTCACTGTACCCAGGGCCACACCCCCAAAAGGTAGATGCCAATCGAATACCTCCCATATCTTCTAGGTCATCTGTTGACGAATGGACTTTGAAGAGTCTCTTATTATCACAGAAGGAGCTCATGGTCACTGAATGGAGAAAGACCACATCTGCTGTAGCCTCTGTTAGTAAAGGCTTAGGCATATGCAGCTGTGACTCTGGATGAGCACTGGGCCCTTCCTGTGGATTGCCCCGGCTGTGGTGGGTGCCAGTCCCAGATACTTGCACTCATACCTTACTTCTTTCACTCTGACTCAAGGTTGTGGTCACATGAAGGACCCAGATGCTTACTGAAACTTTGAGGATCATAAGTGTGCTCCTTATAACAGTGGAAGGAGAAATATGAATGTGGGGATGCCAAATACAAGGGTGTGGTAAGTACAATCAGTCCTCCTACTGTGGTACAGTTACCTTGCAGTTAGTATTCATATGTAGTAAGGACATGAGGGGTGCAATCCTGATGTTTAGGTAGATAATGGGTGGCTTGCTTTAATAGTGAATGTTGAAACCTGTTTTTAAATCATCTTTTATTTTTTGTACATTTGTGATCTACAATTTTTGGTTATATACTTGTAGTTGGAAGCCAACTGACCTTTCTGACAATTGTTGTGCTAGCTACCCCTCATCACTGGAAGCCTATGAGCAACAAGAGAGACCTCAACTTTCTCACACAGTCACATGAAAACAGCTGTATTTAAAGCATGTCTTACTGCTGTGCTCCTTCTATAAGAAATACAAGCAATGCCAGCTCAGGTGCTAGTGGTGTGATGACTGCAGGGAAACCAGCATTTAGCTCTACAGTAATAAATAGGGGAACCTTCCCACATGACCTGCACTAGGAATAACAGCCAACCTGAGACAGCTGCAGAAATATTTGCACTGAGAGACAGGGCATGCCTTCCTACAGCTGGTGTGTTGTGCTACAGTATTTGATAATAGAAGCATACATCCAGAGTACAGGAGACAGACAATGCAGGAATTTTCTACACAGAGCGAGAGACAAGTCTTCAAAAGAGGGGAAAACAGCCACTGCCCACTGCAAATGGCTCTTTTAAGTAAAATTAATGTAGACGGGCCAGGCTGTTAGACATTCTTCTTAGTTTGTGACTATTAGAGTCTCTGACATTAAACAAGTTGGGCTTGTCATGGACACATGAAGCCCATGAGAGTTTATGCACCAGGTAGGGCAAAAGCAGAAACTTGTCTGCTATACGTATGAAGCTTTTAGATTTGACAGACTGGAAGAAATTGTTTTTTGGAAGAGTAACTTAACATCAGAAATAGTTCATCTGTATTCTGATGAGCAGATGATAAACTGAGGGGGGGGGGGGGTACTTTCTGCCAACGAAGCATTTGAAATAATATGCAAACCAACTTCATATGACTACATATATTCAGCTGCATCTTTGACTAGTCATGAATTTGCATGTCAAATACAAAAGATCCCACTAAGACCATGATGATCATGTTGGCAGAGTCAAGTGTTCAAATGTATTAGATACAAAAAAAATTAACTTTTTAGGTATACTTTCTGACAATACTATTCATCTTAATAGTTGCATTGTGTGTGTATGCACAGCACATGCATGAACTCTAAAGCATTAAACATCTACATGCACAAAAACATGCACTAATGACATATCATCAAAATATCGATAGTGTGTCTGCTTATGTGAGCAGACCTGACTTACAGAACTGAATCATGTGGTTACACATAACAAACAATTAACATTCAAGAGATGACAAAGACAACCTCAGGAGAAAGTCATATGAAAATATAATATGTTAACCAACTCAAGCAGCATTCATTTTTTCCGATATGCACACTGAGTCAATCATAACTGTTTATAAAACACGACTGATTAGTCTTTGTCTCAACGAACAACTGCAAACAGTTTGCTACGGTTTGTACTCAGACTTTTACAAAGAATTGCCAAGTGTAAAATATTGAAAGGTATGTTGTCAAGATTAATTAAAGCATTGTTACAGCAAATCAAGTGCATACAAGTTCTATGCCATCCAAACTGTAGTACAGTGTACATGTGACTGAGCATGGGCCAGTGCCCAAACTACTCTCAACACATACTATACACGTCAGCATGTGACGGCGTAGCTTGAATAATGAAAAGTGGTGTCAGTAACCACACACTGCAGTGAAGCCAGCAAACCATCTCCAGAGTAGGCTGCATGTGTTGTACTATTTTCTTGTACAGTTTCCTCAGGGACACTGATACTGGTAGATGTTGGATCTGGATTTTGTCAGTAATGGAAAAACAAGATTTTCACAGCAGTTTTTATGGCATTTTACATCATATGCCAAAAATGTCTTTTCCTCACATTTACCATTTATAATACTGTCAACTTGCTTTACTGAGAATTCTGATACATTTTAATTTTGCATATGTTAAACATATAGCTATATCTATATACACAAACATGTATATGCAAATGCACTACAGAATACAAATAAATCATGGTAATGACTAGAAATTGCACTTAATCACAGATATAATTCACAGATTTTAGGCTTTTGAAAATGTATTTTCATTTTGTTTTGAAAACAGTCAGTGTCCCTGAATTTCTGTTTCTAAACTAATTATATACCAGCTGCTTAAATATCCAAAGTGACTAAACAAGAGATAGAAAATGGTTTCCCTTAAAATGTTTATCATGTTTTAATTAATTGGTGACTTTGGCATTCTACATTTCAGGAACAGAAAACAGGGTTTTGAAGCATTTCCACCTTACTCGTATCATATACAAAAAAATATGTTTTGTGTATGTCAAACATAACGAGCCACATATGACAACACAACAGTATTAGTTACGAACATAATAAAGGCTTCAGTTAAAATCTGGGGAAAGATGACTCGCATTGCAAAGTTTTCCCTTTTTACCCAATGTAGCTTCTAGGTTATTCATTTTGGAACTAAAGGTTATACAACACAAACCTTTTAAAAAGAATCTTTATTGTACATTGCAATAACAAAAATATATATATACCTTCAGAAAATGGGAAATACTTTTGGCTCAATCTCTTGCAATGTTGAATTTCAAAAATATAATATTGATGGAAGACTAAAGAACAGATCTAATCCTCAGATTATTTTGTAATTTGTAATCCAGGTCTGAAATTTCACAACTTCCATAATGACGTTAGCTGTAACCTTGTACAAGTCTCAGCACTATAGCATACTTAACATGCGTCGTGCGCAAGGAGAAACCATTTTCTGACTCTTAGACCAGATAAAGATTTTAAACAAACATACCTAGACTGCTGCTTCCGAACATTAGTGTCTACAGCAAATGCCGTTGTAGGTGGAATGTACTTCACTGGCCTTGTCACAGGTCCTACCTGTGAGTTTTCCTTGAAGCTCCCACTGCTAAATGGTCGGGCAGTTTTATTAAGAGCTGTGTTAGGTGAAAATGAATACTTCTGGGTATAGTAGTCCTGTGAATCCTAAAGGATTGGGAGGGGAAAAAAACAAAAAAAGCACCCCAAACTCACAAAAACATAGCACAAAACAGGCAAACATGCAGTTAAAACATAGCAACACAAACTAGTATAACACATATACAAGGTCTAATTGTAAGTGAACTGGTTATACACAAACTTTTTTTTTTTTTTTTTTTTTTTACAAAAGATTCTGGAACCATGATGCACGTTAAATAGCAAGGATGCTGCAATAGCTTACTGCATAGACAGCAGGGCATTTCATTTATATAGTACTGTCATGTGAGTACAAGTGCTGTATGTACATAAAAATTCTACATATTACAATTTGACACACACTTGCAGAGATACAAAACTACACACAAAGGCATAGCTGTATCAGCCTGTAGACTTGAGTAAGCAGTAATGTAAATACACTGTAATATGAAACAATTATTCCATTCCACATAGACAAAAATGGAAAACATTGTGCTTGGAAAAGGATGTCTAAGACATGAATGTTCAACTGAGATCATGTGCCAACAGCATACACTTCTAGATATTGAAGAACTTTTTGCTTCACAGTACAAACAGCTGTGTGTTTTTTTTAGTTTAAAATGGTCTGCTTTTATGACATTATCTAAGGTGTGTAATGCTACCAAGATGTTTCAAACAACATGGGATGCTTAAAAATAGTTTTCATCACTGCACATCCTACACAGAACGGAAGTACTATATGGAAAGCTGATACCTTAATAAATTCGGGATTTATTGCTCTTACGCTTCACTACATGCAGTCTTTTTATTTCATTTACCAAGTTTTCAGCGAAATTCAACAAATTACAGAAAGCATAACTGGCTAGGCAACACTCCCGCCACAACAGTATGGGTATAATAACCCTTCAGATCCATCTACGAAACTCCACTTACAGCAGAATGATACACAAACAAATGTGGAGACATACACACAGGCTACGTGCCATGTCAGTAGACTGAGACATACTTCTGAAGCAGTTCCCTTCCAAAAGGGATACAAGGGTGCAGTTCAGTATGCATCCTGGCAAACATTTTAGTAGTTTCTGGAATGAGCCTTCTCCCAAGCAAACAGCACCATGTATACCTACTTGACTAAATAGGAGTAGTATCAATGCAGTTCTACCACAGCAAAGGGTCTAAAGAGAAGGTGGAATACCTACAGACAGAGTTCCATGGGAAGCATTGTGTGGAACAGAAACTGTTTAGGGGAGCAGCTGCTTTCACTGATGCAAAGTAGTGACCAGTACGCACCTGTACCAGAGCCATTACTAGCAGAGTGGGGCACAGGATGCTACCACCCTTGGTGCACAGTGTTAAGGGGCATGATCACCTGCTGCCAATTGATCTTCAGTGCATTACTGGCAAATGAATGCAGGTTTTGCATTTACAGTCAGAAGTGAAGCATTTTAGCACTGTGTGTGTGGCTTTAGCTGTAGCAGCTAGCTACAAATGTAGTTTGTTTACAGTTTAAAAGGAAATAACTATTTATTTACGTATTTGCTCCTCCACTTAACTTTGAAGGGGGGTGCTATATCAGGGGACAGCACCCGGCATGAAAATAACAAGCTAGTACTCTAATCTGTACTACCTTACTTCAAGGAGCTCTGGCCTCCTTAGTAACAGGAAAAACTTCTAAGCAGTTTGTTTATCAGAAAGTAAAATATATGTAAGAAAAGAATAAACGCCAAAAACACACCAACCAGTAAAAAAATAAATAACGAACCACTCGCTGAAGTAAAAGAACAAAAGTTTTACTGAAAACATAAAAACACTCAGTAATAAATACAGACGTTAATGCTTTCGTAAGGCACATAGACCAAACTTCATCAGGCAATTCAATGATACAACAGTTCAGCTTATATAGTACACCCAACCCCTTCAATTAATTAATCAAATACAATCAATCTAATTGGTGATAAACCTATAGACTTGAATCAAAGAATTATAACATATATAAATTACATAAATATACTGAATAATAAATATACATGACAATATTAAATGCACACATTATTCACCTACAAACATAATAATGATATTAAAGAAAAAAATTTAATCTATCTAATACCCTGAGCTTTAATTTACTACTAATGGAAATAGTGTCATTCAACCCAGGGAAGATATGGGCATTAAGAAAGACCTGCCACTAAGTTTCCTTATCGTCCAATCATAACTTCCAAGGCCCTCCACAATCCCCCCTCCTGACCTGCTGCAACGCCACAAATTTAAATGCATGGTCAGGGAACATTTTAATATGTCTAAATAAAGCATTTTTCTCATCACACTTACGAACATCATAAGGATGCTCGTAAATGCGCTGATTCAATTTACGTTGGGTTTTCCCGACATAAAAACCGGGACATTGTGAACACAGGGCAGCATGCATCACACCTTGCGTGTGACAATTAAACTTACCCTTAATGGAAACAACCCTGTTAACAATCTTAACCTTGGATGTTACCAATATATTTTTACACTGACTACACACACCACAAGCTACCATTTTACCCTGTACCTTACAGCCCTTAACTTGTTCCAATAAATTTTTAATGTTCCTACCTCGTCTAAATACAAATTCAGGGTGTGTCCCAAAAAAAGATCCCAGCCCCGAATCACTATTTAAAATAGTCCAATTCTTATTAACTATAGCTTGTATAGTACAGCTATCATTGGAAAAAGTAGTCACCAACGGACAAGATAAATCATTCCTCCCTCCCGTTCTGATAGACATGATCAAATTGACTGAATCAACAGTAACTTCACGGTCACCCAAATTGGTTATATCCACATCGGTAGGTGGGCCCACCATGCTCAAAACATTTTTGCCCAAGTTGTTCAAAATGGGCTTAAAATGGCCAACTACACGTTTATCTATCACCTCCCTTCTGACATTATTGATCAAATACTTGGGGTACTCTCTATCCATGAACATCTGACACATGAAATCACATTCGTCAATGAAATCCCTGTAATTTGACACCATCCAGGCTGCTCTTACCAATTGCCCCTTGATTATACCTCGCTTGACGTGCATGGGATGACTACTATCAAAGTGTAAAATACTGTTTGAATATGTTGGCTTTCTATAAATCTTTGATTGCAAACCATCCTTGGTTTTAACCAAAACAATATCCAAGTAAGAAATCCCATCCACCCCAAGATTGTATGTAAATTTCAAAAATGCAGTACTTCCATTAATGTAGTTCATAAATTCTACAATACCTTCCTCAGATCCCTTCCATGCAATAAATAAATCATCCAAATATCTCAGATACAAGATAACATTACTAAACAAAGTAGAGGTAAATAAATAGGTTTTCCCTCACCAGGTCATCACCATGTTGGCAAAAAGTGGGCCATGGAGAACCCATGGCCACTCCCTCAAGTTGCTTGAAATAGTGTCCCTCAAAAAAGATATAATTGTTCCTGAGCACTAACTCCATCAGTTGCGTTAACATATTATTAGTAGCCTGAGGTAACCCGAACTCTTCAAACAAGAATTCAGAAAACCATTCAAGGCCTATATCTTGAGGGATGCAACTATACAAGTCTTTGACATCAATAGTAAGAAAAGTGACATTCTGATTGACCACATCAACACCTTTGCACTTATCCAAAAAATGCCACGAATCCTTGCACAAATGAGGGATGGCCATAACTCTCTCCTTCAACTTGTAATCCAAGTATTTAGCTATATAGCTGGTTTTAGACAAGGATGAATCCACTACTGGCCTAAGAGGAGGGTTACACAAGTTCTTATGGATCTTGGGAATACCAAAAATCCCTGGGACTTTTGGAACATCCGTGGACATATAGTTGTACTCATCCAGGTCAATCTGATCCTGCATTAACATATCCAACAGGTCACTATCAATTCTACTATATGCAATA
Source organism: Protopterus annectens (assembly GCF_019279795.1). Lineage (NCBI taxonomy): Eukaryota > Metazoa > Chordata > Ceratodontiformes > Protopteridae > Protopterus > Protopterus annectens. Next base: position 1,473,943,120 of record NC_056733.1, on the reverse strand, counting down.
TTAACCTCATTTAATGAGGCTTCAGTATACGTATCACCATATAAGATGTTAAACATTTATTCAGTAAAACTTTTGTTCTTTTACTTCAGCGAGTGGCTCGTTATTTATATGTAAGAAAAGGACCAAGACAAATTCCAAGCAGAATACTGTGAATAATCTCCTAATTATAAAAAGGCCAAACCTAACAATAATATGTACTGAATTATATACACTAACATAAATCAGAGTGACTAGCATGTTGCTGGGACAGGCAGGGGAAGTTGCAGCATCCCCATTGGTATGTATTTATATCTACGTACATAGCAGATGTTTATTACTCACATTCTGTTGCTAGCCTAAGAACAATTTAGACTGCTTACAGCACAATAAAGTACTTAAATTGTACATAAATCATATACACCCTGCTTTCGGTTGCAGCTACTCTGTAAGGAAGCAGTAAGTACTGGTACATATGGGATATTTTAAAATAATCTGGAAAAAGGGGGTGGGGAGAAAGTATGTGTACTGCTGTGTGCATGAAGATATGAATGTAAGTGTAACAAGCATTTACTGGTGCTACTTCACAATAATATGCTATTGTGATCACTAATGAGAATGAACTACAGAATTTACAGTAGAATGTACAATGGACAATTCATGGCCAGTGGGTTTAACATTGCAAAAGAAAAGAACAGGAGAGGTGGGGAAAGTCATGGTTTGCTCACAAATCAATCTGTTATGGCATTTTTTTTCACAAAATCTTTGACTGGTGTTCCTTTTTTAAATTGAGAAGTCCTAGAGGACCCGTCTGGTTTTAGGTGCTAATAAGACTATGACCTTCAGTGAGGCCTCCACCACTCTTATTTTTTGAGCTCTGCATTCAGTTTGCTTTCTGAAAAAGAGATGTGACATAAATCATGAGCCAAGACTCTTAAAAACAAAACATTTCTAATCTCTTAACAGCAGGAATGTACACTATGCATTAATAGCATCAGTCTAGGTCATGGATTACACCGGAGTCATACTCAGTATTTAGGGAAACAGAATGCAGCTGTGCCAAATCACCATCATATCACTATCGGCATGTAACAGAGTGTTAGTCGGTCCAGTAGCATTAATAAGTAATAATTTTCTAAATAATGAAAATGTAGCAGCCCTAGTGTGGATCATTCAGGAAAAGGAAGGAGGGAGAGTCCTGTACATAGGTCTGCAGCTTGTTTTAAATACACAGTTAAAACCTCTTTGATATACTGAGGTCTTTGTGGGACCACTTCATGGAATAATTGTAAAATGGCCAGTACGAAGTAATGTCAAACCTCTATGGTATGGTCAATAAACAGAGAACATTAAATATTATTTGCCCATGCCCTAACATGGTCTCAGTGCAGCCAGGTACCTAGTGCTCACTATGACCAGGCATGAATCGATATTCACTGCTAGAGATTACTGAATCGTTAGGCAGCCCTATTTGCTATTACTTTCTTCAGTACCCCTTAGTAAGGCACATATTTGTATGTAGTTAGTGAGAGTGATACATAAATAATGGATTACCTTCCATATTAATGGAAGGACTTGTGGAATCTGGCTAAAACAGAAACCCTGAGTTTCTGCTGTTCTTTTAGATGATTAGGACAGACTCCATCTGTACCAGCCCTCTGTAAGACAAGAGGGCTAGGGAGGAGTGGTGAAGGGGGGGGGGGGCGCAGAATCTTAGTGAATGTGCAGCCATGACAAACTTAGATCATAGAGATTTCTAGAAGCTATCGTGAAATAGTAATTTATTCATCTCTTTCCATCTCTAAGCACCAATTCTTGCCACAGCAATCCAGGATTTTTACAGCACTTGTCTGCAGTGAAATAAGAGTCTTGCATCACGTTATTAGCAAAGGTTCACACGGTGTATGCATGTCTCACTGTCATCAGATCTAGTAGTTATGAGTAAACTCCATCCGGAAATTTCTGTCTTCAGCACCATCATCTCATCGTTTTCTTTGGCACCAGTGTTTTACCTGGACAACACAAACAGTCTGACTGCAGGCATGTCAGGACAACCACAAACTCTAACTTCATTCCATTCCAGCATTAGAATACAACTCAGATATTCAAGAACGAGTCTTGAAGATATTGATAAGATGGACTAGTTCATTTCCTCAAGGTGCAATGGTAATTTATGGTAGTGGCTAAAGATTCTACCATAATATTTCATCAGCTGTAAGAAATTAAGTATTCGGGGGGGGGGGTCCATCCTTGGTGGCAGTATCAGTTAACAGGGCTGATATACGACTATTAGCTTTCTGCTTAGTCCAGTCCAAGTTCACCTTTTACAGAATGATGAGATCTTATGCTTTGGGCAAAGATGTTGGCTTCTGTTCAGTGAGCAGTACTGTTTTACAACAAAGAAGGGCATGTGATGATGCCTATGCAAGTCATAAAAAGTCTGTATCCCTTTAACATTACCCCCTTGAGGGGTCAGTCACTTAGGTTCTGCTAGAAAAGAAAAAGGAAACAGAGGTCTGTATTTCTTTCCCAACTATTACTAAAACTCGCAGGTTCATAGGGGATTACTAGGCTAATGACATTGGGGGACTTTATAAGCCTAGCTATGTTTCCCAAGGTAGCCAATAACTAGAAATGAGAATAAAACCCTGTACCTTGTGTTTATCTGGTAAACACCTTACCCATAATGTCAACCCCCTTCTTAGATCTAGTTTGTTAGGTCCGTATCTTCTTAAGATTTTACATAAGTTTGCTAAGTTGAAAGGACTGGCATACTGAAATTTCAAAAGTTCCATATTACTGGCATGGGACTATTCTTACATCAAAAAGAAGTAAGCGTACTATATATGCCACCAGATAAAATGCCATGATTTGCAACAAGTTAATTGTCATAGTCAAATTCAGCAATGTGTTGCAATGGAATTCATAAGGGTACAAGTATCAATCTTAGGAGCATTTTATAGTAAGCATCTTATTGGTACTGCATGGGACTTATGGAGGAGTATGACTTGGTCTTTTATATACAGGTACTAGATGCCCTGGGTCCTTCACTTCCTGTGACTGACATTTTGCATTACAGTTTCCACTGGAGGTGTTGGTAGAATACCTGCTCAGTATGTAGATTCCACCAATGGCCTAATTCTATCTGAATTACTGTCATTACTTCAGAAGTAAAAAGCTCAACAAAAACAGGCCCCGAGATTCATGAAGCTTGCACCAGGTGCAGGCGTAGCATCAGCGTTCTAACACCAAATATGGCTGCCGAGCAATTCAGGTACGAGCTGTTTCCACATGCACTACCTGTGTACGCTACGCCCGCACAACTCCCGAGCCTTGTATGCTAATTACCCCATGTGCAGCAGTGCAGCATGCAAATGAAGATATGTAGCGATTCAGGAAGTGGTGCAGGCGTAGTGTAAGCATGCAGAAATGTAAACCGTAGAAAACTGTTTACATTTTTGCAAACATAAAATCGGAGCCATGACAGCCGACCAAACATGTATTATATTGTTAATATATGCAAATGGCTAAATATATAGCCACTGGCATAAAAAAAAAATGTACAAAATATAAAATTAATATTTAATATATATAGTTGCACTATCGCGACGTGGAAGCGCAGGGAAGCTGTGCACAAAGGGGATCACAAGGAATATATAAAAATATAGAATAAAACCGCAATGAAACACATATCACGATTTCCCCATAATAGTCAATGGCAGGCATGCTACACCATACTTATGGCACAAGGGTTGCTAAAGGGCAGTGACAGTGTTATGCACAGTAGCTAGGAATTAGTAGGCAATGCCATGTAAATGAGAGAACCAACAGTGACTCGCAGATTCCCCGCTGGTGTAAGGATGCACCTCAGCGTAGCATTGTAACACCGAGGGTGTGCCCTTGAGATAAAGATGACATCAAGTGAGGGGTGTGTCGCCATTGCTGTAAGCACATTGGAACATTGCTAAACTGGTCTGCCTCTAACTAGGCAAAGCTGCAGGATAGGGGTGTATCGAATTGGCCATAGCTATGCTTAGCTAAGAGTACACAAGGTAACAGAGTATGCATGTGAATGGAGGTGAAAATGCACGTACACCCGGTAAATGGGTATGCGAGGCGCGCACTGCAGCTGAAACAGGAAGGACATAGGAAAGAAATAAGGAAATGCTGCAGCAGTGAAATTGGAGTACAAATGACTAACACCTAGGAGTCTACAGTGGGCCATTGACAACAGCTAACAAGGCTGCAAGCAGCTACCTGCAGAACAGGAAAGGGGAGCGGCTGGACTGCAAAGAACAGTAAAGTGTCAAAGCAGAACAAAGCCGATTTGCAGTATATCAGCTATAAGGCACATTTTGCCATGACTGGGTAGGGAAACTACAAAACAAGAAAGACGGCAGGGGGATGCATGCCTAATAATGGGAGGGGATCCAGGTCTAAAAGTTAATTAAAGGGCAACAGATTAATCAAGGCAGGCAAGTAGATCTCCACAGTAAAGGCCCCACACTTTCAGTACTCATTGCAAAACCTATAATTAAGACATGCTGCAGCTGGAATAGCTCATACACACCCACTGACATCAGTAGCATCCATGGCACAATACTATAAAGTGTAAAAGCACCTCACACACATTTGTGTATTCCCATACAATCTGCATCAGTGGTGTATATAGACGGGGAACTTTTATTATGTACATGTTAGGGGCTGCCACAGCTTTGATCCACCAGCATGGGTTGGAGACTGAAGGTGGTGTGTAGGATGATGCACACGACCACCTCAGGCACCAGAGGAGGAGGAGAGTGTTCAGACCCAGGGTAACCTACCAGGGGCTACTTGATCTGGAGATAGTAGAGCATTACAGGGTGGACAGGGACATCCTACACCAACTTGTGGAGCTGTGCCAGCCACAACTCAGAGCCAGAGCAAACAGAGGGGAATCCATTCCAGTGGATACGAAGGTATGTGTAAGCCTGAGAATACTAGCTACAGGTACCTTTCAAAGACCAACTGGGGATATCATGGGGCTCTCACAGGCATCATCATCCAGGGTACTACACCAGTTCCTGGATTCCATGTTACCACATGCCAATGAGCACACATACTTCCCCCGAACGCAGGAGGAGTTGGCCAGCAATATGTCTCTCTTCCATCATGTGGCAGAACACCTGGAGGTACTGGGTGCAATACACTGCATGCACATACACATCAAGTCACCACCCGGTAAGCAGGGTAGGCGCTACATAAACCACAAGTGATACCCCTCCATTAACTGCCAGGTCATGTTCAATGTCCAGGGCATTATCATGGATGTGTGTGCTGGCAGCCCTGAAAGCTATCACGACTCCCACATCTGGCATGCCTCACAGATGTATTGGTTATTTGCCAGGGGGGACATCCCAAATGGCCACCTGGTGGAGGATGCTGGCTATGCACTGGAACCGTGGATGATGACTCCCATCAGAAATGCATACACACCCATGCAGGAAAACCATAATAAGGCACACGCACAAACCAGAATCATCATAGAGCGTGTGTCTGGGATGCTGAAATCATGGTTCCATTGCTTGGACATATCTGGTGGAGCCTTGCAGTACTCTCCAGGCACATGTGCCCACATCTTCATAGTGTGTGCCATGCTACACAATATGGTCCTGTGGAAACAGCTGCAGCAGGGACAGAATGGTGAAGGCCCACACAGCCCACCACCACTGCCAAGGGCCCCACAGGCACAGAGGTACTCAGACCATGAACACCCTGAGCCAGCCCCAGCAGGCAGACGGAGGTGTGCCCAGTATGCCCATGACTTGGCAAAGAGGGAACGTATAGCACACTCTGACAGTGTAGGCACCTAGGGACGGACACCTTTCTCCACCTGCACACACAGTAAAAATGGATGGCACACACACAAGACTACCTGTAAATTGTCATGTATAGGCAGTCTACTGTGTGCTTCCAACGTAGGCAGCCCTCAACTATTGCACATGCAACAGCCATTGGCACAAGGTAAGTCAACACCTGAACAGTAAATTGGGCTATCAGCATATGCAGATACTTTATGTATAGATTCATAGGTAGGTACTTGGCCAATTGCCAGAGGCCATTCATAAGCCCAGCCAAAATGTGTCAGCTTTTGCCACCCCATTGATTCATTAACTGTCCCTCTGTGGAGCAAATCTAATGGCAGGATCCCTAGGGGTGCATCTACTGTTCCCCATCCACTCTTCAAGGTTTCTCTTGCACAGTGTTAGTGAGGGGCTCTGTATAATGTAGTTAGGGATGTTGTTCCAAAGTATGGGGTTTGTCTGTGACAGGAAGCTGTCCCTCCAGCATCTTCCAGTTATGGCTGTGGCAAGGTTCAGCTCACTACAGTGTGTGGCTCACTGTGACATGGATGCCCATAGGTGGAGCATATCCATCAAGCCTGAGTTCGACATGGCTGTGTTGGCCAGCGGATATCATCTCTGGGTAAACGAGATGCCACTGAGTAAAGCAGGAGTTTATTCAGTCTGGCTGCATAGGCCATATGTTGGAGGCCAGTATTTCCCTTGGCGAGGTACATTCATGGACCTCCCAGCTGTTGGAAGTGTCTTCTGAGGTACATCCCACATGTGCTATTATACCCTATGATGGGACTGATGAGTGATGAGTAAAGGGGCACTATAACCCCAGTATGTCTAGATGGGAATCCTTTAGTAATCAGATGGCCTACATAGAAGGATGCCTTAACTACTGTGGAGATATGATTGTCAAAGGGGAGATCACTATCTACCTTAGTCCCCAGATACCCCATTACCTTGTCCGTATTAAAGTGGCTGTCACTTATGTGTTAATATGTGGGTGCCAATTTCACAATGGAATGACCATGCAGTAAGTGGCACTTGGCTGGAGGCCATGATGTTGGCACCCTGTGACTTTCTCCGTGAGGGCCCTTGAGGGATGTCTGTGTCAGCTGGACTATCAATCATGGCTCCCAGTTCGCAGTCATTGCCAAACATGTTCTGCCGTATCCACCTGTGTTTGCCTGTACCTCTGAGATGTATATGCCAAACAGTAGGGCTCCCAGGACCGAGTCCTGTGGAACATTAGTCGGGACTGGTCAAGAGTTGGACCTGGAGACCGCTAGTTGCACCATGTGGGTTCTGTGTGTAAGCCCGTTGTTAACCCAACCTGTGATGTATGGGTGTATGTACAGGCTGGTGTGTTTATCAGTAATACCTGAGTGGGGCATGGTGTCAAAAGCCTTGGCAAGGTCCAGGTAGTATGTGTGAACCACCTCCCCCATCATCTAACATCTTGGTGACTGTATGTAAGACATCAAACAGGTTCAGTAGGCATGAACTGCACTCAACCATGCTGACCTGGGTTGGGTCACGTGTTCGGAGGTTACCAATGTCTTTGTTAATGAGTGCCATGAGGATGCGAACCATACCATTGCAAACCAGGCTAGTCAGGCTTATGGGGTGGTAGTTACCATGGTTAGTTGTGATTCCACCTTGATGGAGTGGAATAATCGTTGCCACACGCCATTGTATGGGCATGTAGCCTTTGGAGAGGCTGAAGTAGGAAAGCTTAATTAGGTGGGGGACAGGTTGTCTTGTACAGTTTGCAAGATGCAGTCTGGGACAACATCTGCTTCCATTGATGCTGTGTTCTGCTGTTAGATAGGGCCATTTCCACCTGTGTGTCTCTGATGTGTGGGATACTGTACCTTTCGAGTAGTGTTGTGGGCTCTTTAGGGGATGAAGTATGCACTGAATGCATCTGCAAGGATGTTGGCAATATCAGTAGGGTCAGCATATTTTGTGCTATATTTCACCGGCACAGTGCAAATCTGTGTGTCACCACGTAGATCCCCGACATAGCCAAAGAAGGCTTTGTGGTTATCTTTCGAATCTCTGCATATTCTCCTGCTGATGTTAGCCTTGGATGATGTCATGAGGGACCTATGTATCATACTAATAGTGGTCACGGATGTCTGCCCTTCCTGGGATTTGCCGTTTGTCTGGAACACTGTCCTACTTCTATAGTATACCCTGTTTATTGCAGAGGTCCACCAGACCAGTGTCCTTGTCTAGGAGGAGTGAGTCTTGGTTTACCAGTGATGGCATGATCCATACATCCGTGTAGGTGCTTATAGACTGCATTTGTAAATCTGTCTGTATCTTGAGCAGTGTTTTCTCTTAGTGTGAGGGCTGTGAAAGCCCCCCACCCCTGTCACTAGTAGTGCAAATTTAGCTGTAGGAAAGGTATACACTGTGGTATCTGTAGGTGGGGGAGATGCTTGGGTGTGGAAACAGTGAATAGTTCATGGTCAGATCTAACCAGTGACCGGTTAACCTCTGCTGTGGTGCACCTTTTGCCCATGTTGGTGATGACCACTTCTAGTAGTTTCCACCCCATGTTAGGGAGGTTAACACCTGATACAGGGCATATGAGGTGATAAATTCCAGGAAGAGCTGGGCCTGGAAGTGAGTACCGGAGTAAGTTTCCCAGTTAATGGTATGGTAGTTGACATCGACCAATGCCAGGCTGTGCATTAGGACTGTCATGTTGTCCACTGTCTCAAGGTAGGCAGAGTGGTGGTCCTGGGTTATGGAGGGTGATCCATAGCAGGCCACAGTTTACATTGCAGTTGTGGCTGATGTTAGCTGCACATGGATGACCTCAGAGGTATGCTGCCCCACTAACCTGGAGGTGTAGGTATCCCTGATGAATATAGATACAGCCCTTCCATGTCTGTCAGTCCATGTTCTGTGGCTGAAATGTGTGGTATGGGTTGTAGTCTGGTAGTGCTGGTGTGCTCTCAGGAGCCTTAAGACAGATCTCAGTTACTGCACAGATGTTGATGTTGTCCATCCTGAGGAGTGCTGTGAGTGCATGCATGTTGTGATCACAACCCCCCTGGATCTGCTATTGTGCTGTTTATGGAGCTGGTATTCACCTTCGAGACTCTCCTAAACAAGGCACCATGGGGGTGCCAATAGCCTTGGCCAGTATTCCAAAGCCTAAGGCTGACACATAGGCTGGTATGGTATCATTGCATGCATGTTCCCCATCTGTGCTTGTTTTTCATTTCTCCTGTAGGTAACCTACTGGTAAGCAATAGAAAACCTTAAACTTATATAAGCCTTCTAGCCTCCAAGATAGGCATTTGGAGTGACTAAGTATCAGTGTTCTATATGTTCTTGCTGTACTTAACTGTTTCCTGACTACATGGTGATTTCTCACTGTATATTGTGATCTGAAGGTCTGTTTATTCACATATTATGGCTGTGATGGCCTGCACATTAGAGGTTTACAGATAGCCTACTACCTATCTGCCCAAGGGCAATTAGAAGCATAGCTACAGTTTGTTGGCTTTCCCCACACCACTGGTGAAGTAACTGAGCCTCTGTCAAGCATAGGCAATGAAGCAATTCCAGGCAGAGTTGCTGGAAGCTGTTGAAGACTGGGGTTGTGGAGGGTGATAGGGGCACTTAGGGATCTAAAGAGGGCATGTTAATGTGACAATTCAACACCATTCAATTCCCCCAACAGGTCTCGCAGCTATCAAACTGGACAGGCTCCCCACCCCCTGGCTGTATGGTTCTGGGACACATGATCCCAGGGGTGTATATTCTGTTACCCATTCACACAACATCCCTTGAAGTGTGTCAGTGAGGGGCTAAGCCTAATGTAGTTAGGAATGTAATGTATTGTCTCACAGTATATTTCTTAAATGTTGTTATTTCAAGACTACATGAAGCTCAGTGAGTTTGGGGGCCTCCGCCCTTTGCTTAGCCTAGCTTACACATAGAAATCATCTAAATAGGAAATAGGCGGAAGGAACGTTAATGTCAGTGTAATGGTTACATCATCTGCATAGTATCTGTGCATTCGAGGTTCCAATCCCAATAAAGACAGGGATGTTTATCATGTTCAAAAGTATACATTAACCACAGCTTGCATATATAGGTAGTAATAGTCTGTATAATAAACATTCAAAACAACCATATAAACCCACGTGTGCTGGAGAGTACAGTCAACAGAGAATGTAATGTTATGTCAGCACATAGTGAAATGTTACTTCACTGACATGTATATATCCTGAGTAGTTAGCGGATGTGGCTGTGTTTGCACGCACAGATTATATGTTAAAAAGTTTAACTGTGTTTAACTGCTGCTATAATGTCACACAAACACTTTTAAACATGCTTACAACTGCTTAAATGAGCCTTATTCTGGAGTAAAAAACATTTGTAAAACATCGCAGGTGTTGAACCCTGGACCATGCACACTACAGTCATGGGACTTACCAATAAGTCATCCGAGGTGTATACATGTTTCATGGTCTTGACACTACAGCTTATACCATATGCATTTCACTGTAATGACCACAAATGGGACAGCCACTTTGTGTACATATGTACAGTACACATTCCAGTCTACATATGTATTACTGTTACAAACTAATACGAAATATATATATATATATATATATATATATATATATATATATATATATATATATATATATATGTATTAAATATATGCATGTCAGTAATGTCTGCACACACACACACATATATATATATATATATATACAGTTACATTAATAGCTATATATATATATATATATATATATATATATATATATATATATATATATATATATATAAACATCTATGAACACACTTCGTGACACAGAAGCCCTCCAAAGGAATTGGAGTGTACACAAAACACATGCAGGTCTGGTATTATAACAATTAATATTAACCTAATTCACCATAGTAGGGGTGGTTGTTGTGTATGTGAAGATTGGGGTGGAGGAGGAATGAGGAGTAATGCAATCGTGCATCAAGGAGGGCCTGGGTTGGATGTCCAATAAGTGAACTGGAGGGGTATACATGGAGTATGGGGACAATATAAAAAGGACACAAAGCAAGAACATTTCTCTTTCATAATACTCTCTGTCATGTCACATTGCAACACCTAATTTCACAAACATATGTACATTAACATGTATCAGACAGATGCACACCAACTGACTGTCACATTTGTTTTCAGTAGTGAGGAATGTCTGTAGGTCTGTAGTACAATGTATATTCTAAACACCATAACATTTGTACATATCTCAGATGCCTTAGTGGTAAAGTCAGTGACTGTGGTGTTCATGGTCCCAGGTTCAAGACCTGCAAGGGCCGTTAGGTTATTTTGAGGGCCAGAATAAGGGCTGTTGGATGGAGGTGGATTAAAGCTCCCTTAAGAAGTTGTAAGTGGGTTTCCACGGGTTTGCGCGATAAGCGGCGCTGAAACACGGTAAATGGAGAAGCGCTTCACAGGTTTAACCTTTGCTTAACATCACGCAGACCATGGGCAAACCTGCTTACAACCGCATAAATGTGCGTTATTCAGACTTTGCCCACCAATGCCTACTCTGAGAAGTAAAATAATAACACCTTCCAGGAGTAGAACCCGCAACCATGTACTCCATCCTCAGAGCACCCAACACTAAGCTACCTGGGATGTACCTATCCCAGTTGTGTATGCAGACAGGTTAAAACTCAAAAGGGAGGAATGTGTTGAAATAGGACAACCCGCCATGTACCCAATTAAAGGTGTATCGAAAAAACAGCAAACACAGACTTTAGAAGTACACAGAAGGAGTGCCAAAAAATCCACCAAACCACGAAGACCTTAACGTAGGTTTATTGGAAACAATAAAAAAACGTTTTCGCCACTGCAATTGAGTAGCTTCTTCAGAGGTATAGGAATCGAAAGCGCCACAAGCCTTTTGATCCTATTTAAATACAAATCAATTAAGCACATAAATTAGATACATCACTTCCTGTTCATAAAATATTCAAGCATTTTAAAATGTGAAGTATCCATAAAAATACCATAGCATGTCACAGTTCCCTTCAACAATGATCAAAAAGGAACATATGAAATAACTTAATAAAATGTTCAAACCCAATAAAACGGATTTAATTAAAATAAGAACACCAAAAACATATAAGGAACCTTTAAAAATTCTATTATAGTTTTAGTTTTTATTTAATTAATGTAACCTAACGGTAGAAGAACATTCTTATATGTTACCAAAGTTCTAAATTTGAACATATATTCAATTGTCACCATTTAAATCTGTGACACTTTACCAAGATAGTATGGTTTAAAAAAATATATATGGCATAGATATGTACTTACGATATAAAGTCAATAACATACATAAAATGGACCATACAAAATTTGTAAAGGGAATTATCTTAAGTATGCTCTGTATTTTAGAACTGGGGCAATATTACAGCTTTCATTTAGTCCTGGAAAATTGAAAGTGTTTACCTTTAGTTGCCATTCCAACTCTCGAATTTCTAATAAAAGAGATACTGGCCCACCTCTAATAGAATTTGGTATACAGTCAATGCCCATGAAAACAAAATTATGGCCTGGGTAGTTAACTACATGTTTCGCTAATGCGTTTTCTGTTTTCCCATTCTTTATGGCATAACAGTGTTGGTAAACCCTTTCCCTAAACTTTCTGTCGGTTTTCCCAACGTAAAAGGCTGGGCAGCAAACACAAAAGGCCATGTATATAATTGATTTTGTTTCACAGTTGATCTTACTGGTAATTTCATATTTTTTGTAACCAAAAGTGACAGAATTGCCTGCATTATAACGTTACAGCAATTACATCTTCCACACCTAAAACAGCCCTTAGCTCTATTAAAAGAGTCACTGGTTTTATTTCTTTGTAATAATTCTTTGAGGTTCTTACCCCTTCTAAATACTATCTTTGGTTTTGCCCCTAGTTTCTCAACCAGAAAAGAATTAGTAGTAATGAAATACCAATTCTTTCTAATAATCTCTGATATTTGTCTAGAATCCAGACTAAAAGTGGTTATGAAACTAAGGGGGTAATTCTTGGGGGGCTGCTCTATGTTGGAATCCCTAAAGCTATCAATGGTAATACTCTCAGATCCTCTTTCAGTGTTTGCAGGTACATTCACCTGGTTAATGTGTATCAGTGGTTCATAAAAACCATTTGATCTCTTAACCGAAACTTCATTTACCAGTTCTTGTATGATGTTAATAGGGTACCCTCGTTCAGTGAAAAATTCAGTGAGTAAAACACATTCGTCCTCAAAATCTCTGTTTTCACTACACATTCTCACGGCCCTAACTAACTGACCTTTAATAATAGCCCTCTTCAATTTATAAGGGTGGGAGCTGGAGAAGTGTAGGAAAGAGTTAACATAAGAATCTTTTCGGAAAATACTGGAAACAAATTTCTTATTACGTAAATCCTTTTTCAGTTTTATGTCAAGGTAGTTAGTTTCCTCTTTGGAGAATTTATATGTAAATTTAAGGAAGGTCATAGTTCCATTGAGGTAGCCCACGAATTCCTCTGCTTGATGGGCATCCCCTTTAAAAAGGATAAATATATCATCCAAAAATCGGGTGTAGTAGCCAATTTTACCTTTCCAAACTGGGTTATTAACTACAAATTGTTTCTCCCAAAATGCCATAAACAGGTTGGCCACTATAGCACCGCAGGGGGAACCCATTGCTACCCCGTGCTTTTGGATAAAGACCTCACCCTCAAATATAAAGAAATTGGATGATAACACTATGTCCAGTAACTCTGTCACATTGTTGATTTCATTCCTAGGGGCTTTTAACTCAATCAATAAAAGCTCCAACCATTCAGTGGCCTCTAAATGAGGAATAGAGGTGTACAAATCAACTACATCTACTGTGATGAAATTGAAACCCTCGTCGAAACCAATTTGGTTGATGTTTGACAAAAAATGCCATGAATCCCTACAAATACTTGGGATAACCTTTAAGTACTTCGAGAGTAAAAAATCAATGTATTGAGCACATGGGTTCGAGATAGACGACCTTCCATCCACTAAAGCTCTCATAGGAGGGTCCTCAAGGTTTTTGTGGACCTTGGGGATCCCAAACATAACTGGTACTCTAGGTTGGGAAATAGCTATATATTCATAGGTGTCTAAATCAATCCTACCTTCTATAAATAAATCCCTATAGTACCCTCTAGTCCTTTGGTTATTGATGTTCATTTCGTTAAGAGATGAATATTCATAGGCAGGGGTATCCAAAATACGTAACATTTTTTCAGAGTATTGACTATTCTCCAAAATCACAAGCCCCCCACCTTTGTCGGGTTTCATGACCCTAACTGAAAAATCACTTAATCGGTTAAGGGCTAGTAGTTGTTCCTTAGAAATATTAAAGGAATTATTTCTACCCAACTGAGATTTCTCCAAATGTCTAATGTCTAATTCGCATGCATTTTCAAACATGCGTAAGACTACATGTACAGGTGGGTTGAAAGAACTAGGCATTTTTAAACCAGTGCACATTCCATCATCAGAGTTGTTGAAAAGCAGTTTTAAGTTTAACTTTCTAACGTAACATTTCAAATCTATTAGAACCTTAGCTATATCTAGGCGCCTAGAGGGCACAAAAGTGTTACCTAAGGCAAGAAGCTCGATTAGTTCAGGTTCAAAAGTTAACGTAGAATAGTTGTATATGGTAAAATCACCTTTCATGTTATGTAAAATTGAGGGACCCCCAGCCTCGGAATAAAGTGTAGTAGTACTACCTAATATTTCCGATTCCTGTTCTTCTTCTTGAAACCCTGATTGTACTGGCTCCCTAAAAAAGTCTGATTAGAATTGTTAACATCAGTCTCTTGGGTCCTGTTATCAATGTTCCCAGTCTGTGTCTGTCTATTGCCCGCCTTATTTATGTTTCTATTACTTCTCATTGGGGCATTCTCATTCTCTACAACTGCAGGCTCCACCCTTTCAACATTTTGGGGAGAGTTCGTTCGGCTAGTATGGTTACCACCCAAAGCGGCAGCCTCACTTTCACAATCAAAACATTTCAATTTCGGGTAGGCTTTCTTTTGTTCGTAAGCTTGCCTATCTCTAAATAGTTTTTTAGATTTTTGAGTTTTAATCTTAGTCATGTACGCATCTATGCTAGAAAAGATGCGTGCGTGATCAAATTTAAACTTATCAAAATAAGCATCCATTCTGATTTCTTGGTCCAAAAAGTTAATCTCAGCAGTAAGTTTGTCAATGTTAGCTGAATAATGCTTCACAATCAACTCAAGCAATTCCATACCCTGCTTTTGGAATAAGCCCATTAAATCAACATGAAAAGCTTTATCCAAAATAAGGTTAGAAGGGGAAAAGTTGTTCCTTAACCCCTTCGGGACCAAGCCCTCAGCAATACATTGCTTGAAGTAGGCGACTTCAAGTTGTAACTTTCTAATTTTTAAAGTCAAAAAGTCCAAGTCCTTAAGTTTGTCTGGAATATTATCACCTTGCCCAGTAGCACAATCTGATACTGGCACCGGCGGATCATTCCTAAGCGGTCTGAGAAAAGAAAAAAAGTCACCTGAATTGGAAATCCATTCAGCCGCTGAAGTCACACCAATAAGTGCAGTCCCCTGAATCGGGAATCTATTAGAAGCATTTCGTTGTGCATCTTCGTGTTCCGTTGGGCAAATTAAGCTGCTATCCGTCCGGACTGGCTGGCCTGCTGGTATACTCTGTGAGGAGCCTGAAGCAGTTTCATTCACAGCATTAACGTGTCCACAAAACGAAGCCAAATGAGGAGCTTTAGCACCGCTCCTTTCCAATACATCCAGACGCGAATTAAGCACGTCTAGTCTCTGTGAGACGGAAAGTAGTAAGGAAGTGATGTCAGTATTCACTGGGCTGTTAGACCCAAAAATGTTCGGGCTGGTTGGACTCGGTAGGCGCTCCGATGTCATAGCAAACTATCGAAAAAACAGCAAACACAGACTTTAGAAGTACACAGAAGGAGTGCCAAAAAATCCACCAAACCACGAAGACCTTAACGTAGGTTTATTGGAAACAATAAAAAAACGTTTTTGCCACTGCAATTGAGTAGCTTCTTAAGAGGTATAGGAATCGAAAGCGCCACAAGCCTTTTGATCCTATTTAAATACAAATCAATTAAGCACATAAATTAGATACATCACTTCCTGTTCATAAAATATTCAAGCATTTTAAATGTGAAGTATCCATAAAAATACCATAGCATGTCACAGTTCCCTTCAACAATGATCAAAAAGGAACATATGAAATAACTTAATAAAATGTTCAAACCCAATAAAACGGATTTAATTAAAATAAGAACACCAAAAACATATAAGGAACCTTTAAAAATTAAAGGTGTATGCTCATTATATATATATATATATATATATATATATATATATATATATATATATAGAGAGAGAGAGAGAGAGATATATACATAGAGACATGTCGATATAAACAGGTCTACATATACATGTAGATATATAGATAGGTTAAAAACATCTACACATCTATGGAGGTACAGATAAAAGTATGCAATAATATATATATATCTATATACATATACACACACACACACACACACACATACATACATGTCTGTAGACAGCATCTGAAGTGTTCATATCAGAGTATAACATGGACCATAGCAATCACACATTCTGCCCCCCCCCAAACAATATGAACATAACATATGAAGAGTATATGCCAATGCACCATTACAAATATGTTCTATGGACACAGTCACCAACATAACTGCAATGACTGCAAATGTCCATGACAGAAATACACAGACAGCTTTCATTTTGCAAAACTTTATTACATTCCGATGTATTGCCAAAAGGATTCAAGGACTAACAGTACAGTACAGTTTTGTACCTACCATAAATGTAGATGTCCGATAGGAATGCATCTGCAGTCCTTACAAACGGGTTGTCCTGTCGTCAGGCAGCCCCTCGGTCGGCCGGATTCCAAAGTCTGGGTCTGGCCTCGGCTGGTGTCGCACTTCACCCGACGTCATAGCTGCAGTTATTCAGGTATAAAGGCATCAGCCGGCGCCATTTTCCTCAGTGTTTCTTGCCCCAGATGCCAGGTGCCCTCTAGGAAGGCAAAATTTGGATAATTGCAAATGATTCCAAATAGTAGAGAGCAACAAAAAATAAGCATGTATGTACATATATATATATATACAAACAAATACACCATAATAGATTCCCCCAGCTAGCTACAAGATGGGCAAATACCCTAGGAGTACCACAGAGGGGAAGGAGGGTGGGTAATCCTGACTGCAGATGCATTCCTATCGGACATCTACATTTATGGTCGGTACAAAACTGTACTATGTCCTTCAAGGATGCATCTGCAGTCCTTACAAATGGGTAGAATACCATAGCCAAACTGGGGGAGGAGGAGAAAAGAAATTATGGTGTAGTTAAGATCCCTTGCAAAACAGCAGTGGCAAAACCAGCTCGGGATCTAGAGTATAGAGGTAAATTATAATGCTTGGCAAATGTATGCACGGAGCTCCAAGTAGCAGCCTCTAAAATGTCTTTGGTAGCCACTCCTCGAAGAAAAGCTGTGGTAGTGGCTGTAGCCCTTGTAGAGTGAGGCCTGATGTTTTCTGGAGTTTTCTTCCCATGGTAGGAGTAACAAAATCTAATACAATTTCCTATCCACTTAGAGATTGTCTGTTTAGAAATTGCTTTTCCTTCCATTCCTGTTGCATATGCTACCAGTAGCTGGTCAGTTTTTCTATTGCACTTGGTCCTGTCCAGGTAGTAGCGTAATTGTCTATGCACATCCAAGGTATGTAGCAGTCTTTCTCCCCTGTTCTGTGGGTTGGGGAAGAATGTAGATAGGTGGATAGCCTGATTCAAAGATACTTTGGAGACCACCTTAGGCATAAAAGTAGGATTTGTTCTCATGGACACTCTATCTTGATGGAAGATCAGGAAGGGCTGTACTGCCATTAATGCCTGTAGCTCAGATACCCTTCTTACTGAAGTGATTGCCAGTAGGAAAGCAGTTTTCCATGATAAGTATTGTAGTTCTGCTGTTGCTGCTGGTTCAAATGGAGGGAGTGTCAATTTTTCTAGTACAAAGTTCAAGTCCCATGCTGGCAATGGTGGCTTCCTAGGTGGTTTTACATTTTTAATTCCTCTGAGAAACTGCCTGAGCAGAGGATGTGAGAAAACTGGAGGATCCAAGTCGTATTCTGCTGAAATAGCTGATGCATGAATCTTAATGGAAGAATAGGACAGGCCTTTGTGGAAGAGCTCTGCCAAGTATTCCAGGATGTTGGCTATGTTTACTAGTGACACCTTCTCTCCTCTAGCATTACTCCAAATGGAATATCTTTTCCATTTTGCGGAATGATTTTTCCTTGTTGAGGGTCTGCGAGATTCCAAGATAATGTCTTTAACCCTTTGGGATAGATTTGGGTTACTTGCTCTTATGCAATGTTCCAGGCAGTTAGCTGCAGTGTTTTCAGGTTTGGATGCAGGGTGTTGTAGTTGTTCTGTGTTAACAGCAAGGGAACAATGGGTAGGGGCCATATTTGTTCCCGAGACATGCTCCTCAGTAATGGGTACCAATGTTGTCTTGGCCAGTCTGGAGCTATCAGAATGATCCTTGGACGGTCCTCTTTGATCTTCAATAGCACCTTGTGCATCAAAGGAAGTGGTGGGAATGCATATGCTGTCAGGTTTTTCCAACTGAAAGATAGGGAGTCCACCTTCCAAGCAAGTGGGTGGTACGTCCTGGTGCAGAATTTCTTTAGTTGGTGATTATGGGGATGCAAATAAGTCTATTTGTGGGAGTCCCCATTTTCTTGTAATGGTTTTGAAGATGTCCGGATGCAGCATCCATTCGTGGGCATCCGTGGTAGTCCTGCTTAGTATGTCTGCCAGAATGTTTTCTTTTCCTGGTACAAAAATTGCTTGTCACTGAATGTTGTAACTCAGGGCCACATTCCAGAGGTCCATTGCCATCCGGCATAGAGGGTACGAATGTGTGCCTCCCTGTTTGTTGATGTACCACATAACTGTGGTGTTGTCTGTCCTTATCAACAGTTGACCTTGTCGAAGAAATGGTCTGAATGTCTGGATTGCCAGTTTTACTGCCAGCATTTCTTTTTGATTTATGTGTAGGCGCAGCTGGTCTTGAGTCCATAAACCTTGTATGCACTTGTCCAGCATGTGGGCCCCCCAACCGAGGTCTGAGGCATCCGTGGTGATGGTTTGGCTTGGTTGAGTGTTGTGGAAGGGCAATCCTTTGTTTGATTGACAGGCCTGAGCCCACCATTGGAATTCTTGCTTCAGGCATGGAATTATTGGAATTTGGGTTTCTAGGCTGTGCTTGTGCTGAGACCATAAATTCCTTAGGTACCACTGTAACTTTCTCATATGCAGTCTGGCATGTGGAACCAATATTATGCAGGATGCCATGAAACCCAAGGCTTGCAGGACTTTTCTTGCTGTTAGATGGTTCTGCTTTGTTAATGCCAAGAAGTATAGAGGGAGTTGCTCCTGTTTTTCTACTGTTAGGCATGCCATTTGCTTCGATGTGTCCAGCTCTGCACCCAAGAAGGTTATCCTTTGGGATGGTATCAGCCTTGACTTTTTTATATTGACTGTGTATCCCAGGGCTTGTAGTAGGTAAATGACCCTTTTCAAGTCTTCTGTTAACTTGATTCTGTTGCCCGCTTGTATCAGGCAGTCGTCCAGGTAAGGGTAGATTTGGATTTCCTGGAGCCTGCAGTGAGCAATTACTGATGCCAGGCATTTCGTGAACACTCTGGGCGCAGTAGATAAGCCAAAGGGCAATGCTGAGAATTGATAATGCTCTGATCCTGCAAGAAATCTGAGGTATCTTCTGCAATTTGGTCATATGGGGACGTGCAGGTATGCCTCCTTGAGATCTAGAGTTACCAGCCAAGACTCCTTGCCCAGCATGGGAAGAAGCTGCTGTAGGGTCAGCATTTTGAATTTTGGAACAATGAGGAATGTGTTTAAAGCGGACAGGTCGAGAATAGGTCTCCATTTGCCTTCTTTTCTTGGTACCAGGAAGAGTCTGGAGTAAAATCCCTGTCCTTGCTCCATAGATGGTACCTTTTCCACAGCTCTCATTTTTAATAATAGAGTTATTTGTTTTAGAGCTTCTGCCTTTTGATTTCGAGGTAGGTTTGGCATTCCTCTCTTCCCTGGTAGAGTATGGAAGTGAAACCTGTAACCTTGATCTATTGTCTGCAAAATCCACTTGTCTCTTGTGATGTAATGCCAGTTTACTGAAAATAAAGCTAGCTTCCCGCCCAAGGGTGCTTCTAGTTGTTCCCTGGTAGGCGGTGCTAGAGGCAAGTCACTGTGATTGTCCTGTAGTAGTGGTGGTGGCTGTGTCTGTGGCTGCACCTCGCTGGTTGTTACCCTGCCACTGGTGTCCCCTGTAGGCACCCCTGGATTGACTTCGGCCTCTTGAACGCCTATTCCTGCCTCTCTGGGCTCTGGAGGAGTCTGGAAAGGACCAATTCTTGGCGGGCCAATTCCTGCTAAACCTTGGAGGTTGGACCTGTAAGAAATCTTTCACTGTTTGGACAGATTTTGCTTTCTCTTCCATCTTCTTCAGCACCTGTTGTGCAGGAGAGCCAAACAAATTGATCTTGTCCATGGGAGCATCTAGTAATTTTGATTTCACATGGTCTGGAAAGGCCTGCTCTTTTAACCATGCATGCCTTCTGATAACTGTGCCAGTCATGGCTGATCTGAAGGAAGCCTCCAGTGCATCATAGCCACATTTTAAGGAATGGTTACTGACCTGCTGAATGTTATGCACCATTTCCTGAACAGATTTTTTGTCTAATGGTTCATCCGAGGACAGCTTTTTGGTTAACTGGTCTAGCATAAATTCTTGGTACTGGATCATGTGGAATTGACAGTTCAATGCTCTAGCTGAAAGAGTAGCAGAAGTGTAAACTTTTTTACCCCATCTCTCTAAGGATCTGGATTCCCTTTCAGAGGGGAGGGGGTTTTTGGCAGAGGTAGCTGCTACAACCTTAGGACCCTGGGAGATAGTCTCAGGATCTGCAAAAGGAGCCTTGTACAAATGGTAATGTGTGTCCGGGACCCTGTAGTACCTATCAGGCTTAGTAGGGGCCGGAGGAAGAGAATCAGGAGCAGTACAAGCATCATTAAATGCATCATCTACAACAGAGAGAACTGGAGGTATGGCTAAAGGCCTATGTTGGGGTAAATGCAGAAAAGCTCTAAGCCTCTTTCTAGAGTCTGAAAAATCCTGGCCCTGCCACTGAAATTGTTCCCTCATAGCATGTAAGGTTTCCCCAAAGGAAAATTCCTCAGGCGGAGAGGCAGAAGGGATGGACTCTTCGGCATCAGAGTCTTCATAAGGGGAGAAAGAAGCCTCTGGAGGGTTTGTATTATCTGAATCATCAGAGGAATCATCTGTAGAAACTGGCTCAGGGGGCTCTGCTCTAGGCCTCTTCTCTGGAGGTGGGAGAGAGGCCCTGTCTGTGTGAGATTGGGATCCCCGGATTAAAGAAATGAGATCCTCTGCTAGACTAAGCATTTGTGAACTAGAGCTAGGCCTGTGAGAGGGGGTCTTAGCAGGTACAGATTTAGTAGATTTAGCTGCTTTAGCCCTGGCAAAAGCCTTAATGGACATGGATGCAGGTGGCCTAGCAGCTCCACGTGCAGGGGTAGAGATATCCAAGGGGATAGTGTCAGATAATTCCTGAGAAACTGCAAGAGCAGGAGGGATATCAGAAGCCGATTCCACGAGGTTGGAAGAGGCCTCGGTAGGAGGTAAGTTTTCTGCTGAAGGAAGAACCGCTTGCTCAGTTTCAGCCGAAACCGAGACACTCGCGGTTGGCCTAACCGCGGTTTCGGCCGAAACCGCAGACCACGAGTGTCGGCCCTTTTCCTTGCGCTTTTTTGATATTTGCGTAGTTGGAGGATCCGACGGCATAATGTACGCAAAATCGGAGCCGAAAAACTCCTCAGCAAATTCCGACCGACGTCTAAGCGTCCGTCGGTTAAAAGAAGCACAGGCTAGACAAGCTGCTACGTCGTGGTCTGGGCCTAAACAAGGTAAGCAGTAAGACTGGAAATCTTTATGAGGTATTTGTTTCCCACAAGTTAAACAGTTATTCACTTTTTCTGACATCGGCTGAGGCAAGAAAGAGTCCCCAACGGGGTACTTAGTTTTTTAGAAGTCTTCGGTAGTAGTAGAATTATTCGGTAGTAGTAATCTCTGGTTCTGACCGACCGGCACTTGCGAACAGCTTCTGCTTCGGGCGCCACGCAGCAAGAAAGACGGAGGAAAATGGCGTCGGCTGATGCCTTTATACCCGAATAACTGCAGCTATGACGTCGGGTGAAGTGCGACACCAGCCGAGGCCAGACCCAGACTTTGGAATCCGGCCGACCGAGGGGCTGCCTGACGACAGGACAACCCATTTGTAAGGACTGCAGATGCATCCTTGAAGGACATCTGCATGCTATACAGGAAGCATTTAATAGTGCCTTAATGAATCAGCCTGCAATTGCCATAGTATTAGTCCACTAAGGGATAGGTGTTCACATAGGGAAAGAACACCCACACACATATAGACGTTGTATAAAAGGGGTTCCTACACACCTGCATGTGCTATGTACACCCACCAACATCTACCCCACAACCAAAACAATTACATCAATACATACTGTCATACCATAACCAATTATTCAACTACTGTACAACATCTGCTGAAACCTTAACATACCTGGACACAGACACACTGACATGGCCCTATGTGAAATAATTGCCATTATACAATTGAACAGCTGCTGATGTAATAGGGTTTGTATGAACTAATTCCATTTCAGAGGGATGAAAGGTTCGTACACCCGGAAGTGTTACTGAGTACTGATTATCAGCACAGTATGATACACAGTAACACCAAACTAAATATGTCTGGTAGGCACACTGTAAACCCCCTAACATTATATGCATAGCTATGCAGCCTTGAGCTGGTCAAACAACCTGGCCAGACTGAAACATATGCAGAAGTATTAGGTACAGACAAACCCTGTACAAGTAGCAATGTTCAGAAATATAACAGCAGTACTCATATTTAGACCAAATCCTCTAGGCATTACACACAATATATTACTGTTCGTCATCATACAGTTGTTGCAATAGATTCCAAACAACACTTCCACGCTGTCTTCCTCACAAATAAGGCAAAGGGACAATGCCCAAGTGGAGTACTCAATTATACTCCACTGTAGCCATGGTATTGGCTAAGGCAGTAGCAGTGCAGCTGATGTGCATGTAATTAGTTACTTAGGAACATCAATTGGTTATCGGGATAGCACATGTTACTGATCTGCAACTATAAAAGGTTGCCTTGTCACACATTCAAACCATCTGTATCTACCTGTAGGACAGTACAAAACACTGAAAGAAGAACTGAAAACGAGAATTATACTAGTCAATAACACCTCCGATTACTAAGAAGGTATGTAGTATGTGTGTGTATGTAGTACCTGTACTGTAAGAATTACAGTGTAATCAGTGCATATAGTGGAAATAGCTATCTTGTAGCAATGTATTGTTAAGCAGTAGTAATGCTTGTAGTAATCTGCTGTAGGTCACACGGCAAACTCTGCATACACCACAAGGGATGATATGGGCTTGGAACCCACCAATTTGCTTCCAGCCAGGATTGGTCCAACAAGTATGTGCTATAACAGGGGATAGTATATGTCGATATATTGTAACAGTCGACATATGTATGGGTGTATAAGTAAGATGAACATGTTAAAAGGTGGGCTTACCGTGCAAATATGGTGTGCATTGTGAGACATTGTGCCAATAACTGTGTAATGTACAGTATTTTAGGCAGATCTGTTATTCTATTCTACATAGCAGTTCTGTTATATTATGCAAACAGTAGTTATGTCTACTGGCAATTACAATACTCAATAACAGGATACATATAATTTGTATTCAGCTGACAGTTTAGCAGCATGATAGCAAAGATAATTGGAAGAGCCAGGTATCCATGCACATAACACATGTAATATCCACCTCTCTAGTATCATTTGCAAGCAATAACAGCTGTGCATGTGTACATGTTATGCAAATGTGTAGCTACCCTTGTTACAGGGCTGGACCTCTCTAACATCATTTGCAAGCAATAACAGCTGTGCATGTGTACATGTTATGCAAATGTGTACTGACCCTTGTTACAGGGCTGGACCTCTCTAGTATTGTTTGTAAGCAATAACAGCTGTGCATGTGTACATGTTATGCAAATGTGTAGTGACCCTTGTTACAGGGCTGGACCTCTAGTATCATTTGCAAGCAATAACAGCCGTGCATGTGTACATGTTATGCAACTGTGTAGTGACCCTTGTTACAGGGCTGCCCTTGTTACAGGGCTGGGCCAAATGGCTATGTGCACACCTACATAGAATGGATATTGAGAGTAGAGACACACTGGTTGAACTACCAGGTTTGTGTAGCCCAACCTCTCACTTCCAACCTAACAGCCGCTTGCACATACTGTATGTAAGGTAGTGCACAGCACTGGTAATGAAACAGGTTGCATATCATCTTTAAATCCAGTATAACATCTGCAGTAGGAGTGTAAGATGTAGGAGACTGCTGCCCATGTGTAATAGCCGCTTCATAGGTGATGGCTCACACTATCTGATTATATCCTGATCATGTTGATAGTGGCATTAGAGTCTATTGATACATGACTCTGTTTGAGAGTCGGTGTCTGTGCCCAACAGAGCTCATGGTCCTGGTGGATATGTGAGTATATACCCAGAGAAGGAAACAGATCTGTAGACACTTGCATCTGTAATCAACTAACAGGATGTGATGTGCTCCTCAGAGGAGGATTTCTGCTAAAGGTAGCTACAATGTTTCCGTAATAGCCAGTGTTGTCACATCCATAACACAATTATTTACATGTGAGCATCACTGTCTAAAACATCTGTCTAAAAAAAAAAAAAAAAAAAAAAAAAGCCCCAAACCAGGCATGTCCTAGGGTCAGCTTCCGGTGATTTCTCCTGTCCACCTGGTGAATCTGGGCATACTGGGGCAATGCAGCAATTGCCTCATGTACACAGACAACCCTCTCCTCCTACCACCCAACACTACAACCTGTGAGAGATGCACTTACATAGCCAAAATGGAAGCAAAGCTCTCTCCACCCAAGATTGTGCTAAACAGTCAAGAGGAGAAGGTTAACACCCACACTACACCTCAAGCAACACATAGCCCTTCTAAACCCGCACCACCAACACCCACATATAGCAACACTAAATCCACATATGCAGAGGCCCTTAACTGTAACCTGCCCAAGCAACAAAGACCTCTGAAGCTGAAACGCAAACACCAATCACAACCAATGTGTCACATAGTTCACAACACCAGTGTGCCACCCAGCAACAGCCCCTAAGGCAAGACAATGTACCTAACACTTCAGTCATAGGTGACTCTATAGTCCGGCACACTGATGTCCCTCTCACCATGTTGAATAAGGAGAAAATTACAGTCAGGTGCCTGTCGGGTACCAGGATCCGCCACATAACGCATGAACTCAAGTCACTCCACAACAAGTACAGATATGACTCTGTCATTGTCCATGTTGGAGTGAATGACTTGAGATGTACCTCCCTGGACTACATGAAAAGAGACATGGAAGAGCTCTCGGATCATGTGGCCCAGGCAGGTATGACCCTAGCCCTGAGTAGCATCCTGCCTTCGCCCAGAATGATACCACAATACAAGGATAAAATGATTGACTTCAACAATTGGCTAAGCTTATGGTGTCATTCAAAGGGGATCCAGTATCTGTCTGCCTGGGATGACATGATTGACAGACCACGATGCATTGCCAGAGATGGTCTGCACCTGTCGCCCCTGGGATTCAGGTTACTGGCTAAGGCTCTTGCCACCCCTATAGTGCCTTTTTTAGGCAAACTTCAAAGGACAAAACCACCACCGTAACAGGTACAAGCATGCAAAATCTGAAGGTAATGCTACTCAATGCTAGAAGTCTAAACCTCAAAATGCACTCTCTCGAGGCACTCCTAAAATGGAGAACATCGATATCTGTGCAGTAACTGAGACCTGGTTCAAGGCTCCAGAGAGCACCCTGCAATACCAGGCTACAACTCTTACCACACTTTTCGCCACCAAACCAGGACCGAAACACTAAAGGTGGAGGAGTGTCAGTATTCACCAAGGATATTCACACCACCAGGCTAGTTGGCCAACACAATGTGTCTGAAATTCTCCAAGCGCAACTAACACTAGGTAAGACTGCAATCCAAATTGTAGCTTGCTACAGATCCCCACCATACCCCAAGATTCTCACTACACCTTTCTAAACATACTGGAAAATATTAAGATAGAACCAAACACCCTAATACTGGGTGATTTTAACTACCCTGCCATTAACTGGGAAAACTACTCATGTCCCAACACCTTTGTGCAACGGTTCTTGGAATTCATAAATTCCAACGCCCTGGATCAACTAATCCATAGTCCCACCAGGGCTCCAATATCCTAGACCTGGTCATTACCAACATGGGAAATCAATGCTCCATACCTATGGTCACCCCCTCGTTAGTCAGGTCTGACCATAAGCTAATCACCCTTAACATCCACATCCCACCCCCACCCCCCAGTAAAGAAACCACCATAAAAAACTTCTCCAGCGCCAACTTCATGCTACTCAAGTCAGAAGTGACAAACTTCATGACACCCATGCAGACGGGAACTGAAAGTTCAACTGCTGAATCCTACACTAAGGCACTGTACGAGCACATCCACTCATGTATGAATCGTGCCATCCCAAATAGAACCAAAATGCTCTCATCCAAAAAAAGGAAGCCAATCTGGTGGTCCCCTGCCATAAACAAACTTTACAACAAAAGGAAGAAACTTTTGCAGAAAAGAGGAAAATCCCAGGATGCAAAAAACTCCCTTACTAGCCTCAGTAAGAAACTGAGATGCCTCATAAAATCCTCCCGGGCTGTGTACTACATGAACTACAATATGAACTGGCACCTCACCTAAGTGTCATGTTTAATCATAGCCTCACCTCAGGTTTCGTGCCCACTGAGTGGCGCAGAGCTACAGTTATCCCAATCCACAAGGGGGGATCCACCTTGGATCCTGGAAACTACTGTCCCATCAGTCTGACAAGCCTTATCTGCAAGGCCATGGAGCGTATTATCATGGAACTTATAAACAAAGACATTGGCAACCTTCAAACACTGAACCCCACCCAGTTTGGGTTTGTGAAGGGCCGATCTTGTCTCCTGAACCTGATTGACTTCTTCGAATCAGTCTCCAGAGCCATGGACAAGGGTAAGGTGGTCCACACAGCCTATCTATACCTTGCCAAGGCCTTTGACACCATCCCCCACTCTGGAATCATAGATAAACTTACTAAGTTGGGCATTAATCCCTATGTCACCCAATGGGTTGCTAAATGGCTTACTGATAGAACCCACACTGTAAAAGTAGCAGACTCCAAATCCAGCTCAAGACAAGTGACAAGTGGAGTACCTCAGGGTTCAGTCCTGGGGCCGCTCTTGTTTGGCATCTACTTCTCTGAAGTACAGGTCAACACTAAGGGACTCTGGCTAACAAAGTTTGCAGATGACTGCAAACTGGGAGCCATTATTGAATCCCCAAATGATGTGGATACTCTACAAAAGGGCCTTACAGAAACAGATGCTTGGTGCCAGAGCCATGGGCTCAAGCTCAATGCCAATAAATGTATTGTTATCCCCTTTGGGAAAAAATATGTATCCATGAATTACCATATAGATGGCAGTACACTAAACACAGAAAGTGTGATAAGAGACTTAGGGACACAGGTGGACAGTGGTCTCACCTTCGATAACCACATCGGCACAACAGTCAGGAAATCCTTCTATGTGGCACACCTCATCACGAAGGGCTTTTCATCCAGAAAAAAAAAGGTCATTGTCCCACTGTACTCATCCCTCAATAGACCCATTATAGAATACAACGCCCCATTTGGTATGAACCTCTCAAGACATCTGCAACAACTGGAAAGGCCTCAGAAATACCTCACTAAAAGAATCACAGGCCTAAAGCAGATGCCCTATGCTGACCGCCTTAAAAAACTCCACCTATACTCTGTCGCATATCGTCTACTCAGAGGCGATCTCTGCTTAACATACAAGGCCATGTCAAACCCAGAGCTGTTGGACATGCTACACTTAAAGAAATCCCAATCCCTCAGAGCTACACGCTCCAGGGATCTAAACCTTGTCATCACAATAAACAAAACATGCTGGAGGGATAGGTTCCTGACCCAGAGACTCCCCAGACTCTGGAATAGATTGCCCATACATGTCAAGCAGAGTGCCTCTTTGGACCTCTTCAAGAGGAACCTTGACGATTGGATGGGAGAAAGGAAATTCACCCCAGGGATCACGTCAGTCGCCCTGCTAGACAGGGGTCCAGGAAAGTAAATAATGTGGGAAGAAATAGCCAGGGAATTGTTATGGCTAGGCTTGTATAGGCCCTAGGGCTGATAGCCTAGTACCAACCTATGAACCTATCTTCATAAGCAATACGTAAACTAAATACAGTACTTGGTACTTGTAGTACTGAATGCTCATACAGGCAAGTGACCCCCCAAGCAGGAACAGACAGACACCGAAATACACAAACTGTATGACATAGTTTGCATAATTGTGCCACACCTCAGAACATGCGACTGGAAACATGCCCAACAGTACTAATTTGTGAATGCAGACTCTAGTACAATGTTACACACCAACCTATACGAGGGCATACATACTGTCAGCTGCCTGTCTGCCATGATTAGCCACATACCCATACCCATACACTCAGACCATATTTTGAACTATACACATGGCTCTGGCATATTCTATGTTGTTGTGCAAGACCTGTGATGCAGTAGTCTGGACTGCATGGAAACACATGTAAAAGTGTCAGGTCTTGTAGCCCATGCAGGTATGTCATAAGGCCTGGGTAGTATTCTGCCACTGGCCAGAATGATACTGCGGTACAGGGACAAAAGGATTGTATTCCACAATTGTCTAGTGTAGTGGTGCAAGTCAAATGGTCAGTATCCATCTGCCTGGGATAACATGGTTGACAGACCATGATGCTTTGCCAGACAGGGCCTGCACCTGTCACCCCTGGGAATCTTGATACTGCCTAGGGTTCATGCTTCCCTTATAGTGCCTTTGTCATGCACAGTTCAACTGAAGGTCCACTGCTGTTACAGGGACAGCCAAGCAATAAACTGCGGGTCTCGTTACACAATGATACATGTCAGAAACACTATACAGACACACATATGTCAATCCCTAACATGGAGAATATATCTGTGCAGTGACTGAGATATGGTTCAATGCTCCAGAGAGCACCCCTGCATGACCATGTTATAACACCTACCTCACCTCTTGCCCATTACCCTTTATTGGAACACACGGGCCGCAGGTGTGTCCATATTCCTGAAGGATATGTACACCCCAATGCTAGTTGCACTAGCATAACTTCAGATGCATTATGCTGAGCAATTACCTTTGTGCCAAAGTGGATTTCAAATTGCACCTTGCGACAGTTCACCTACCAGTACACCCCCAAGCTAGTTGTACTTGCATAACTTCAGATGCATTATGCTGAGCAACTACCTTTGTGCCAAAGTGGAATTCAAATTGCACCTTGAGACAAATCACCCACCAGGCCACAGATTTCCCAACTGTCATAATGTGCCGTAATGGGGAAGATTAGGTCTGAGACAGAACCATAATAATGGCTACTCTCAACTTTTCCATTATGAACTGTGAAGACTCCTCATGTACTAACACCTGTGCTCAATGCATGTTGGATTCCATTGACCCCACTGACCTGGATCACAGCAGTCACGCAAACAGGATTAACAGTATGCTACACAGTTAGTCTCCAATGCCAATGTTATGTTTCCTAAGAGCAGAGTGGTGACTGTCATGGCACCCATGCAGATGAACAACGCATGTGCAAATGTTGAATCCTACACAAATGAACCTTAAGCAGTCACATATGTGCAGTGATTGTGCCATTGAAACAGAACCAGTATTCAACCCAAAACAAACAAGAAGGCAGACTGATGGTACCATGCTTTAAACTATACCACATAAGGTAGTAACTGTTGCAAGAGTGAACACATGAGTGTAGGTGATCCCTGGTCAGCCTCAGTAAGATGGAGATACACCATATAAAATCACACAAAGCTACTGTGAAACTAATCAGCCACATATTATGAGGCCAAGCACACAACATTCTATAGCTGTGTCATTAATCGTAATGGCAATGACAAGACCTGCCGTGCTGCACAGCACTATGGCATGGGAATTACTGCACCTACAGAAATGGCACCCGTTCATCCAGATAAAGTCATGGAGAACCTAAACCCACTCCCACCCCCCCCAACAGGTACATGGGAAGTACTGCACCTACAGAAATGGCACCCGTTCATCGAGATAGGGTCATGGAGAACATAAACCCACTCCCACCTCCCCCTCCAACAGGTACACTTCGTTATATATCCATGTACACTACAGGGCCCCTGTAATAATGACTATGCAGGTACAAGCTGCACTCTCTAAAGCCATACATACAGCTTTCATGGGACCTGTCAACATCACAGGGTATATCCTACACAAATGTAAGAACATTCAGCTATCCACATACACATCATGTTCAATCATAGCTCCATGTCAGGCTGTGTACACACCGAGTGGTGCACGGCAATAGTTATCACACCCCACAAAGCGGGAGACACCATTAATAATGGGAAATAGTGCACAACTATCCTGCTGAGTCTGGTCTGTAAGGCCATGAACTGTGATCAAAGTATTTGATGTACTCACTACAGATGTAGATGACAGTAGGGTTGATTCACACTGCATATCATGACCTTGCCAGGTCATAGGACACCATCACCCATACTGTGTTCCAGCTACACTCAGTAAACTAGGTGTATATACCTATGTCACAGGAGTGGTTGGCAACTGGACTTCTGGCAGAACCAACACTACAGAAGGTGTCTGACTAATACACGCACATCAAACTAGTGCCAGCCACAGTAATACTGGTACTCCCCCTCTTTGTTATCTATACCACACAGAGTAACACAGAAGGCATCAAACCAATTGATGTTTGCAAATGAGTATGAACTAGAAGCAATAGTCGACTCAGTGTGTGCTGCGTTCAACATACAGAAGGGCCTTAGTGTGTCAGATGGGTGAGGTGTGACGTTTAGCCACATTCTGGCAGCTAAGTATTGCATTGTCATCCCCTGTTTTACAAACCCTGTACCCATGAACTACCACCTAGGCAGCAGTCAACATAATGGCAACTGTGTGTATGGGATGCAGCTGGACAGTACTCTTTCCTTTGATAGTTACTTCACCACACAAGACAGGTAGTTGTATGTGGCACCACTAATCATAACAGGGTGCCATCCAGGAATATAGAGATAATTGCTCAGCCATACTCAACACC
The DNA here is from genome assembly GCF_019279795.1 of Protopterus annectens. Classification (NCBI taxonomy): domain Eukaryota; kingdom Metazoa; phylum Chordata; order Ceratodontiformes; family Protopteridae; genus Protopterus; species Protopterus annectens. The sequence goes on along the minus strand of NC_056733.1, from coordinate 1,473,911,711 downwards.
CATGTGACCCATAACAGATCACATATTTCCTTTAAGGGTTATTGCCCATGTGTAGATGGCCTACACTGCCCTTCCCAATCCCTAGCTGCACTATGTATTATGCAGCCTGCTCTGAATAAAGCCATGTCCAACCCAGAGGTGTTAGACATGCTACACTTAACACATCCGGATCCCAAATAAACACATACTTCATGGACATCCACCTTTCTGGTACAAGAATCACAACATGCCTGTCAGATCTCTGTCCCATACACTTAACATGCTCTTGCCATACTATGCATTCCTGTCCAGCGAAGCTGTACAGGGCCCCTCTGTGACATGGTGTGATGACTGCATGCCAAATATATCAGTAACCCTGTGGATCAGTTCTGTGGCACTGCTTGAACCGGCCACTGAAACTTACCTGTCTATTGCCTACAGCTAGGTAACCTGTCTGCCTAGGCTCATAAATGGCCCATGGCATATAGACTACCAGATCACTATGACCATACATGCTATAGCTGATATCCAACCCTGCAAATACCATCAGGTTAGCTATTGTCCCATGTGTTACACATGTGCAACACAGGCAATACATGGCAGGATGCTACACAGCTGTAGCAGTGCCATGTAGATGTATATGGCAAAACATATGCATGCTTGCAGGTCTGCAGGGTCACAGGTCATGTCCCTAACAGCTATGTATGACTATATATGTGACATATGCACAGCATTAAGGTCGATTGCATTAATGTCAACACATCCAGGCATGTGCTGATAGGTAAAGACACCAGTACAGGTAAACAGACATGCCCAAGTCAAGACAACATCCACATGGTGTATGAGCAATTTCATCACGAGACACACGTATATCGTGATAACATCACATCACCAGAGAGTGTCAAATGTATGTGACTTATACTTGTCAGAGGTGTTAGTGTCATGTAGATTTGCAAAGACATATTTGTAATCTTAATAAATGTGATACACATGTATGTTCAACTGTACTTCTCTGAGTTATTGTGATCTGTCTCCATCATTAAGTCTTCCAGGTATGTCACGTAGCAGACTGCTGGCATACAGCCGCTTGGAGGATGAGGTCCTCATCCCATACCTCCTCGACAACCACACAACACTCTTCAGCCATGTGCCACAGGATGCACAGCAGCAGGATGCCCCTGTGGGAGGAACTCTACAGGAGGGTAAATGATGTTGGCGGTAACACTGCACTGACCTCATAAGATGGGCAAAACAGTGTGCTAATGCAATCGCCAGGGAACAAGGTGCAACAGGTGGGGGGGGAACTCACCCAGCCCCCACTCACACATACTGAGGAGCTACTGGGCAACCTGGGGACACCTGCAGACCTCCATCTACAAGCTTTGGCTGGTATTGTGTAGGAGGGTGTCTCTCAACCACCGAGCCTAGGTTTGCCTGGTAAGTCACTACTGCACATATAACACAGCTATATTTCACATAGTTACATGTGTTACTATACAATATATAATGTAACATTATATGCATGGCACGTATGCACACATGCCACATACTCTAGTCTGCTCCTCTATGTATGCACAGATGTGCATACTCCATAGTATAATGTATTGTACTGGCTTATGTGCTAACATGGACATTGCACCCTGTACCTATCATACAGGTGTGGATAATGATCTTACTGCTGTGACACTCCTGTTTAGGTACCTCTGGCATTTAGCAGTGACAGCAGCCTGTGTCAGGTGAGATTGTTATTATTTACCAGGCTTGATAATGCACGGAACATATTAATTGCATGCTATCTGCCATAACACACGTACACATAATGTATGGTGGTCCTGTTAATGGACACTGGTCAGACCTGCAATGCATCACAGTGTTTACCCATGTGAAACAATTGAAGACTATATGAAACACCTACACTAAATCTTCCAAACTGTCAATGCCAGATGTGTGGACAACAGTGAATACAATGATGGAGGTGTGTTCCACTGTAGGGACAGATACTACATATCAGCATTACACATGTTGGTAATATGAACAGTAGTGTATAGAGAGCATATGTGTGCACACACTCTATATGTGTTGGAGCAGGAGTATCACTGGCCCACAGGATACACCCTTGTGGATTATACCCTTGCTATGAATGTCACACAATGTCATGTGCTATCTGACATGTCCATGACATGTAGTGGGGTGACTGCAACATTGCTCAACTATCCTGCAAAACATGTCTCACATCCCATACATACCACCCTTTGTCTGCATAACCCTGTCCTCAGTGGAGCATATGACATCTATGGGTGTATGTCATATGGGAGAACACTGACATGTGAAATAAAATGGCCATCACAACCATTGGACAGAACATGTGTACACATGGCCATGGAGGATGGCCAGAGACATGAAGCAACACACAGTAGAAGTGATGTACATGTGTGTACACCCTGTTGTACATTGGCTCAGCACAATACAACTATGGCCTTTGTGTAATGGCGATATTGCAGATGTGAAATACTAAACATCATACAGGCCTGTGTACAGCTTGTGTAGGCATAACATGAAACCACCACATAACATAACATGTCTTGAACATTTTGAGTGTGTCATTTCATGACAGCATTCACCTATACACACGTGTTGCACAGCATACACATACAACCACATCAGGCCACAGATACAGTACATTCACCTTGCTGGTGTCAGACATCACTGTCATGCCTGCTCCTCATGTGTGTGAGGTACATAGATGGCATGTGGGACACAGAGTACTGCTAAGTTAGCCATGTGTGGACATAGTTGCCAGGCATCAGTAATATGGTTGCAGATGTGCAGGGGTGTCATCTGTATACCCTTCTGTGACCTGTGTCACACATTCCACATTAGGGTTTAGTGTGTATACACCTCAGTGATGTGGGTCACATTCCACATTAGATATGTACTGTACGTGAGCATAGTCACGTCTATGAACTGTGTCAGTAGCTCACACTGTATAGCAATTGTGAAGCCACATGATGCCCTGCAATGGCTATGCACATCAGCTCAATGTGCAGTATGTCCTTGCATATTTGTAGGGTGGACAGACAACATTGCATCAGCTGAAGGCCCATGTTAGTAGAACATGTTCCTGCATTGGGACACCATTATCGTACTGTAGATTGGAAAGGACACCATTGTGTTACACATGTATGCATGTCATTTAACACGGCTGCAGAAGACATGTCATACATGTGACTGGCAAGGTCATATGCCACACAGCAGGCCAGTGTACTGTAAACCTGTGCTGGTCTGTGGCACCATTGCAAAGTAGGGACAGCCATGTCAAACATTTGTGTACAGCCACATGCACTATGTCTAGACTCAACTCAGGGGTAGGTGGAATAATGTTGAACAGACATGCACTGCTTTGGGGGAGATATGCAAGCTAGGGCTCAGACAAACATAGTATGCAGTCGACACACCCTACTGCTCATGTCCTCACACATAGGGGCGGTGGCCAACATAAAGCATCAGTGGCAGATGTACAAAGGTCAGCAATGGTCTGTTAACATGTGGTGTATGTTGCACATACCATAGCAGTGCGGTGCAATGGTGCAAAGTGCATGCACTGTGTTGCAGGTATGGGGCATAGTGCACAAATGGTGCAATACAAATATGTATGCTAACCACCACTATAATTGTGAAAGGTGCATGCCGTTTGCTATAACACATGCATGCTGTTGTGTGCAACTCAGGGATGTATAACTACCATTATAATTGTCTAAGCTGAAACTATAATTGTCTAAGCTGAAAGCCATCTGCCATATCACGTGCATGTAGCGTGTGTGTGTGTGTGTGTGTGTGTGTGTGTGTGTGTGTGTGCGTGTATGTGTGTCTGGTATAACTTGTAATGTACAGTTCTTGTCTTCCCCTCACAGGTGTTGATGTAGGTGCATTGCCCTCCTGCGGTCCACCTGATGTTAGTGTCCACACAGACTCTAGCAGTGATGATGATAGTATGAATGAGACGCAGGCAGGGTTGTCAGGGGATGAATCTGTGCCATTGGTTGCCATTCCACCTGCCTCCCAGTCATCCTCGCACACAGTTCCCCTGCCTACACATACCCCATCACCACTGGCCATAGAGGAAGGACAGTTGGCGGTTGGTAGCATGGAGTAGGGAAGTGTGGAGACTACGGAAGGTGTGCCTACACACCATGATCCCAGTCAACTGACTGGTGATGTCCCACACAGGCATGTGCCCAGTGCTGCTCGTACAAGGACCACTGGCCAACATGCCCATGCGAGACAAAGCACATCAACTGGAGTCACCAGACGCATGTTTTGAGCTGTAATGGAGGCACAGGCACATACTGAATGGCACAACAGAGAAGGTCTGAGGCTTCAGAGGGCTGCTGTCTGTTCATTAACCGACAACATCCAGGCACTTGCAAATGTTCACCATCATCTTGCAGATGTTTTGGATAGACGATTGGGTGACATGTTGGGAGTCCTTGACCGTGGCATGTCAATCCTCGAGCATGGAATGTCTGTGCTTGAACATCTGGTGGGAGTGAGGCATCGGGCACATGGACGTAGGTCAGCTACATCACCTGTTGAACGTCTACGTGAACATGCTACTGGACATGCCCACTCCCACAGTGGCTGTAGCAGCAGCAGTGCAGCTGTTGTGCAGTTCACACCAGGACACAGCAGGCCACGTACACATGGTCCTGGATGGTCCTAACATGGACACGATTCCAGTGGACGTGTCATCAGACAGTACCCAATCTGGACCTCTGCCTGGTAGTGCCCGTGCAACCCCTGGCAGGTGCAGGTCAGGTGGCCGGACACTGAACTGTGAAACCTGCCTTGTACAGTCTGCAGCTGTCAATAATACCCCTGTGCAGGCCAGCCACATGCTAGACCTGTGTGCATGCATACACACACACCGGAAACAAATGTAGGGCACCTCAACACACACACGCATAACATCCACACACACCCAATGATATCACAGGCCCTAACACACACACATGATGTTATCCAATGGCGCAGCCTAGGCCTCTGGCAAACATTATCACCCTGTGCATATGATGATGCCTGTGCCGCATCCCTGTCATCCACACCATTGGTGCAGGGACATGCTCTTATGGTCTGATGCACAGGGTGAACATACAAGGTAGACAATTGTAGATTAATATTGTTGAGTAGTGTTGACAGGCAGCATACATACCATGTACTACAGTTTTAGAAAGCATTTTGTACGTTTGACAGTGTGTATCATGTGTAACAACACTAACAGCATGTTGATTTTGACGTTCTGCCTTCCTCTTTCAGGTGTAGTTGCATGTGCCGGGGGATGTTGGTGTTTGCGGTTAGTATCCCATATGTACATGTTGACTACACACAGGTCAGTATGACAATATCTGCATGCACTTTGTAGCTTCCACATCACAGTTATATTTTCACGTTTCAATTATGTTTACTGTTCTAATGATCCAAGAGCATGACAACTGTGTAGTAAGGTACTGTGTTCAGAGCAGTCATATCCATAGTGGATGACATCACAGGTATAGTTACCTAGAGCAGGGAGGAGGTAAAAGAGTGGTATGCCGGATGACAAGGGTAAAGGCCAGTGGAAATAGTGGCTTCTCATTGGGAAGCACTAATACCTACTGCCATGACAGCATTCAAACACAGACACACCCACACACTCGAGAATTCACAGACACAGTAACACACACACACACACACACACACACACACACACACACAGTTGTCAGTGTTTGGATGAGAACCCCTGCCTATGTGCATATCATCATTATAGTACTACACAATTACAAGATGCGCCACAGAGATTACACATGTACAGATAGTTGGAATGGCCTAAGATTGAGAACATCAACAAGGATACTACAGTGCAGTGAGTGTATGTGGGGAGGAGGGTCCATCAGTAGTCTATATAACAACAGGTCATACCCCAGGGTGAACATGTTAACAGGCAGTTAGAATGTCCGTCTACGATTGATGGTATCAACAGGGATGCTAGATTGCATTGAGTGGATGGGGGGAGGGGGCATTAACATTTCACTATGGTAAAATACAACTCCACTCCAGGGACCGGACACACACACACACACACACACACACACACACACACACACACACACACACACACTGTGGTATTCACAAAGAAATACACCTATGTCACACACATACAGGCACTTTACATGTGTGAGGTTCAACCACCTGCCTATGCCTTTCTTTCTACACTTCACTCTGCACTGGTGTCAACAACAGTGTTCAGGAGAGTGATAACATGTGGGATGGATTCCCAACCATACGTGACATATATGGACACACACACCCACACATGCCAGTACTGTGAATCAAACACCTATCTCATGATAGGTATTACAGAAGTACAGCACTATCGCATCTGATACAAAGCTTACTGACTCTTTCCTTTGCCAACTGTGCTGATATATGCATAATATATGCACAGGGGAGGTATTACTGTTACAGGTGTCATGAGGTTTGTCTTCAGTGTCACACTTTCAGCATTATACATTGTCTGTCGTCCACTTCAATTAACAAAACCCGACCTTAGCAGTTACACAGGTTAATGTAGGACTGGTTGTAACACACCAGTGAGCTGTCCTCAGTAATCATTCAACTGCAAAGAAGCCCCACCACTTAGTCATGTCCAAACATCTGTCCATACCTCATGTACATCTTACTGTACTTAGAGCATATCACCATATACAGTTGGCAATGTTGAGGGTGTATTGCAACAGCATGATGTACTAACACAACAGTCACCTTCAGACACTGCACACACATGGAATCTACACAAACATCAATACATGTACACATATGTGGTCTACATCAATAAGTGCACTAGCAGGTCAAGAAGATACATTCCACACCTTCCCCATGCCATGTGTGAAACATAGCCGAGCATTACACCATAATGGATGTTGTATTCATGTACTGGTAGGACACCACCACCTTCGCCGAGTAGCCAAGTGTACATATATGACAGCAGCACATATTAGCGAGACACACACAGCATTATTCCATGTCATGCTCCTACAAACTGTTACTTGACAGTGCCATGGTGAAGCCAGGGCACTGTAATGGTCAACAGTGAGCACATCATATTTGCCACACACACCTCATGTTTACTGGAAGAGTGCCAGCAATGTGCTCTGTTAGAGCTAGGCAGTACACTCATTCAAGCATGCTCGAGGTCTGTGGCTTGTAAACATCTCACCCCAGCATGTACTGGCTATTATGGTACTAAGGCTAATGTCCAGACAACAGACAGCATGCATGGTTTGCAATTGTTGATATGGGGTATATGTAGGAGCTGTGGCCACACATGGCTGTACATGTCATGAACATTTCATCTGTGACTACTCAGGAACATACAGAGCAGAGCTGGATTTCCCTGAGTCTGTCAATACAGGCCTTGTGTAGGTCCTATGACCCTGTTATTTGGGTATGTTTGTAGGCATTGCATTAGGCGGACATGTCTAAAGACATTCATGTCACATGGGGTGTTGTATGATATGATGGGTGGCATGGGTGACCAGTAGAGAGGGAATATTACCTCTGTTAACATAGATATCAAACTTTATGTACCGTTAGCATGCTATCTGCCATGTGCATGTGTGTAATGACTGTAGCCACCTGTATGTAGAAAGGATAACAAAAGCTATGGTAATGTCATTTATGTTGTAGGAGTGTGGGATGTACATATCCAGGGCAGGTACAGTTAGGTCATATCCAACCACGAGGTTGTTATTTACTGGTGTACAGCAACAGTCGACCGTGTTAATGCCGACAACATCTGAGGGACCCTGGTATGTGTACAACTGAGCTGGTTACGAACAGTGGTATTAATGCATTGCATAACACATTATGCAGCTGTGTCTGTACATGGGTACTTTGCACAGTCGATATAGGCCTAAGTACAGTCCACCAATCGAGGGTTATCTGGGGGTCTACCATACTATGTCATACCACATATGGATGTGTGTTGGTAGTCTAAGGACAAGGTGGTGGATGTATATGAGGATACAACCTAGAATGAAGCATTTGCCACTGTCACTTGTACCTGACTCATCTGTGATGTGTTATGTCAGAGTAGTGGTCTTTACATGTGAGTAGCCTTTATGAATATGTGTACACCACCACCTGGAATGGTCCATACCACTGTTATGTCCCACATGTCTGGATCTGAGTTGTATGGTGGTAGTGCAATTGTGCACTACAGAGCCTTCAGCCAGGTGTTCCTCACTGCACAGATGTCAGTATTCCCTATTGTAGGCCCTACATTGAGCAAATGGATTACTAAAGCCACACATCTAGTACTGGTTAGCATAAGCATCCAATGCAATTGTCTTGTAGGTGTCAGGGTGTTACTTCTGGGTGTAGGACATTTGCCTTAGAATGCAGCTATATGGGTAAATGCGACCTAGGTATTATCCACAGACACGTGAAACATGGATGTATGTGCTCTGTGTTGAAGGCTTGCTGTTCAGTCATGACAGCCTGGAATGACAGACACTGGACAAACTCATAATAACAGCAGGACATTGGCTCATTGTTTTGGTCTAGCAGTTGCCACTTGTACCATGACATCACTGTGAGTGGCAGTAACGTGCTTGGTAGCAAATGCCTCATGTAAGGTGATGGACAGCAACAGAAATTGTGTATATGACCAATGTGAGATATACTTAGGGTAGCAGTCCTGCTAATAATGACAACTACTAACACACCCGGGAGAGGTCATCTTGACACCTGCACCTCATTACCATTACACAATGTGGCTCACACATTATGCTTGCACATGCCACTGTTCCACATATAATGCCACTGTCCACAACCTGCTATCAATGTATGCCTTTCAGGGCAGCAAGGTGTGTGATGCATGCTGTAGGTAGCATCTGCCTGTGTGACCCAGGTAACCAACTGTCTGTCATGTCCACACATGCATGAATGTGTATACTTAACATATACATGTCAGTACTTCTTGCACATGTATGCATGTGTATCATACAGCACAGACACAGATATATCATTTATGGGCCACATACAGGTATCAGGTAGTAAACCAGTATGATGTGCATATATACTGATGTACATAGCTGTAAACCTGTGTGTTTACAATAGGAGTCTGTTACACCGTGTTCTGTACATGTAAGTGTATGAGCATGCACACTGTGGCCTTCTGTGGTGAGAATCGGAGTGCATCCCAAAGTGTATGAGCACACCCACTGCTACTTTGTGTAATTTGAGTCAGTGCATCCAACAAGCCCTTTGTTACTAAGTGTATGGCCATGCCCAGTATAACCTTGTGTAGTTGTAGTCATAGTGCATTTCAAATGACCTTGTGCTACTAAGTGTATGAGCATGTCCACTGTAACCCTGTATAGTGATAGTAGCTGTCCATTCTACAGATGGCCATACTCCAGTTCAGGTTCCTGTTGTGCTACAACTACACCTCTCAGGCCTACCTGCAGATGATGCGTCTTGTTTGGGCATACAGGTTGTAATGGACACCTACTTTAAACACACAGGTTTACAGCTATGTACGCTGTGACTGTCAGTCTCCCTGTTGTTGTCCTCAATCTTAGAAGGGCAGTCTGACTGCCTTGGAATGTGTAATCTCTGTGGCGCATGCATCTCATAACTGTGTAGTACTGTAATAGTGATCTGTAGATAGGCAGGAGTTCTGATCCCACCACTGGCAACTGTGTGCGTGTGTTTGTGTGTGACAGAAAATGCCTGTGTGTGTCTGTGTCAGCAAATGGCTGAGTGAGTGAGTGTGTGTGTGTGTGTGTGTGTGTGTGTGTGTGTGTGTGTGTGTGTGTGTGTGTGAGCGCATGCATGTGTGTGTGTGTGTGCGTGCGTGTGTGTGTGTCTGTCAACAAATACCCGAGTGTGTGTGTCAGCAAATGGCTGAGTGCGGTTGTGTGTGTGTATTTGTGTCTGCATCCTGTCATGACAGTGGGCTTTGCTGCATTCCAAAGAGATACCCTCCTTTTACACTGGCCTTTATCCTTGTCAACTGCTAAACCTCTCTCTTCTCCCCTCCCCACTGCAAGTAATCGGTCCTGTGATGTCACCCAGCTCAGAATTGGAATCAGAGTAAGTGTAATTGTATGCGTTCTGTGGCACATACCCCAACTGCATACCACTGTACTAGTTACCTTTACATAGTCAAGACGTGTATGCACAATACTGGCAAGTGTGTGCGACTCCCCTGTAGCCAGGCATACACATGTGTAATGTCTTTTAGCATACCATGGTAGCAATCTGTGGTGACCGGTGTCTACAAAGTATTACATAGTTAAGAATGTTAAAGAATACACAGTCAAGCATGACTACAGTTGGGTATGTTA